>NC_091963.1:134051376-134223876 GCF_031021105.1 Erythrolamprus reginae | reverse complement strand
TAAAAGTTCCCCCACTTTCTCAAAACAATCAGTCCCATGGTCCAATCACAGAACAGGCCGGCAGCCAGGTGACATCACTCCATCTTCCTCCGATCAGGTTTGAGAATGTCCTTGGTTCTCAAGAGAAAAAAATGTTGTTTTGGCTATATTTCCCCCTCTATCTTAATTACCCCCTCTCTTTATCCCTCAGCTCCAGTGTGGCAACACTGAAGCGGGCAAAAAAAAATGGCTCCAGTTGGGTAGGGTTGACAACTAGCTTAACAACTGCAGTCATTCACTTAACAACTGTGGCAAGAAAGTGAAACGTAAAATGGGACAAAGCTCACCTAACAATTGTCTTGCTTAGCAAAGGAAATTCTGGGTTGAATTGCAGTCATAAATCGAGGACTACCTGCATCTATTGGGGTTTACTTGTTTCATAAAAATTTGGTCAGTTCCAATCTCAGTATCTTAAGTAGATACATATAACACACAACACTCCAGATGCTGACAAACCACAGTCTCCCAGCATCACCAGTAGTATGGAATGCTGGGAAATGTAGTTTTTGCAGGAGTATCTCCTAGAGCAGTGATGGTGAATTTTTGCCCCGAAAGTGCACATGCACACACTATCACGCATGGGTGAGTGCCCATACCCATAATTCAATGCCTGGTGAGGGGGAAAAAGGCTTCCCCTGCCCCCTGGTGGTCCTCTGGAGGCCAGAAACAGCCCATTTCCCAACTTCTGGTAGGCCTGGTAGGCCCATTTTTCACCCTCTTCTGGCTCCAGAAGCTTCCCTGGAGCCTAAGGAGGGCAAAAACGCCCTCCCCTATCCCCCCAGAGGTCCTCTGGAAGCCAAAAACGCCATCCCAGAGACTTCATGTGAGCCGAAAATCAGCTGGCCAATGTGCCGTAGTTTTGCCACCACTGTCCCAGAGTTCCAAAGTTCCTTCCATTTCTCTCACTGGTCACTAGCGGGATAGAAACATAGAAGTCTGACGGCAGAAAAAGACCTCATGGTCCATCTAGTCTGCCCTTATACTATTTTCTGTATTTTATCTTAGGATGGATATATGTTTATCCCAGGCATGTTTAAATTCAGTTACTGTGGATTTATCTACCACGTCTGCTGGAAGTTTGTTCCAAGGATCTACTACTCTTTCAGTAAAATAATATTTTCTCATGTTGCTTTTGATCTTTCCCCCAACTAGGAAGATCCTCTCTCCTTTTTGTAAGAAACCTGATTCCTAGGGAAGGGTATTGTCAAGCAAGGGACTCCTCCATTAATTCCCCAAGAGGATCTGAGGCAATTATTTGCCACTACTTAATGGCCTCACCTTGGGAATGCCCATCAAATTAATGAGCCAAAGAGAGCAGTGCTGGTTTGTTAGTGCCAGGTTTGTTAGTGCCACTTGGTTGGGCACCGCTGGGCAGGACTCGGAGTAGCTTGGCGCCTGTCTCGCCTCTGACTCGTTTGGCGAGGTCTCGTCCAATCCCCAAAGGCGGGGTGGGAGTGTGACCTAGTGGGAGGCAGCATGGAATGTGCTGGGAGCTGGGAGGAGAAGGAAGTTGGCGTGTGAATGAGCGCATGAAAGAGGCTCGTCTCAGGACTCTGGCTTTGTCGGGGAAGGGATTTGGCTCGGCATCCTTGGATTCGCGAATGCTCCGAGCACAAAGGCTGGGCCCAAGTACAAGGGTGGCTTACCTCATCAGCTGGTAATTGTGGTGTAAAGACGACGCATTCCTACCCATCATTTTCAAACACCTTTTTTTAAGGGGTGGGTGGGTGTAAACAAGTTTATCAAATGCAGTAATCCAAAAGCTTCGGTATTTTCAAAGGAAAAGTTGAAATTCCTCTGGAATAACAGAAAGATCAGGAAAGTTAGTGGAGCAGACTTGCAGAAATTCTGTTGGGACTGAATTTGCCCCCCCCCCCCACCGGCAGTACTTGAATAACTTGATTGTTATATTCACAGCTTTCTCTCCTCCAGTCCCCCCCCCCCCCATAACCCTGTGAGGTGGTTTGGGCTGATAGATAGGGACCTGTCTCAGTGAGCTTAGGTGACTGAGAGTAGACTTGAACCCGGGTCTCCTTGCTCCTAGCTCATCCCCTAAACAATGACTTTCTGAGGAAAAATATTATTATTATTATTATTATTATTAATAATAATACTATTATTATTACTACTACTACTATTATTACTACTACTATTATTATTATTATTATTATTATTATTATTATTATTATTATTATTTAGATTTATATGCTGCCCCTCTCCGTAGACTCGAGGCGGCTCACAGCAATAGTAAAAACAATGTACAATAACAAATCTAATATTTAAAAATATCTAAAAAAAATCCTATTTAAAAACAAGACATACACACAAGCATACCATACATAAATTATATAGGCCTGTGGGAGACGTCTCAAATCCCCCATGCCTAACGGCAGAGGTGAGTTTTAAGGAGTTTACGAAAGGCAAGGAAGGTGGGGGCAATCCTAATCTCCGGGGGAGCTGGTTCCAGAGGGTCTGGGCCGCCACAGAGAAGGCTCTTCCCCTGGGTCCCGCCAGACGACCTTGTTTAGTCGACGGGACCTGGGGAAGGCCAACTCTGTGGGGCCTAACTGGTCGCTGGGATTCGTGCGGCAAAAAACATGGAGTGTCTGTGTCTCAACCTGGGGGTTGGGACTCCTTTGGGGGGGGTTGAACGACCATTTCATACGGGTCGCCTAAGACTATGTGAAAAAACAAATCTCCCATGGTGTTTGGAACTAAAGCTTCTCTTCTGGCGCCTTGGAACACATTTTTACAATCCGACCAATCAGGCGTTTACAGTGGGGGTGTCCCTCTGACCTTCCTGCCAATCAGCTTAAAGCTCTGTTGGAAGAATTGGCGCTAGACCTATGGTTGGGGGTCACCACAACATGAGGAACTGTTTTAAAGGGTGGCAGCATAAGAAAGGTTGAGAACCACTGGTCTAAGGGGAAAATGTCTATGAAGGGAAGTTCTAAAAGATGCAGGAACTGAGCCATTACAGAATGTCATGTGTGGCTCAAAATTAGTAGTAGTAATATTTGATTATTTATTTATTTATTTAATTGGATTTGTATGCCGCCCCTCTCCGAGGACTCGGGGCGACTCACAATATATATAAAGAGATAATAGTAAAATCAATCCAATTAATACATAAAAACAATCCTTAAAAATCTTTAAAAACTTCCATTACCATTCATTCAACAATCGTACTAAAAACATTCGTTGATCAGGGGGAAGATTTAGTTAACCCCAGGCCTGGCGACAAAGATGAGTTTTTAGGCTCTTTCAGAAGGCAAGGAGGGTAGGGGCAGTGCTAATCTCCGTGGGGAGCTGATTCCAGAGGGCTGGGGCCCCCACAGAGAAGGCTCTTCCCCTAGGTCCTGCCAGCCGACATTGTTTGGTTGATGGGACCCTGAGGAAACCCACTGTGTGGGACCTCACCAGTCGCTGGGATTCATGCGGCAGGAGGCAGTCTCGGAAATATGTAGATTCTCAGTCACCCAGATTATAGTTGTCTCAAAGATGCTTTTTCAAGAGACAACTGGAGTTTCTTGTTATTCTTTGGAGATGTTTCGCTTCTCATCCAAGAAGCTTCTTCAGCTCTGACTCAAGTATTCAGCACCACCATCCAGTCAGAACTGAGGAAGCTTCTTGGATTGAGAAGGGAAACAACTTCAAAGGAAAAAAAAAAAGAACGTCCAGTTGCCTCTGGTAAAAAAACACCGTTGGGACATTAGCGTTTGATGTTTTTTATTCAACATGGAAAGCAATAAACCCCAGGTAAATACAAGCGAATCCCTTCCGCAGAGTAGAAGATATACTGGTTGGGGAATAAAGTTACAGTGATTTATTTCAGAGATTCCCGGCAGAGCTGAGGGAGGCGGTTTGTGGGTAATAGAGAAGTAACCGCTGTGTAAAAACGGCAGGTATGGTTTCTTAAGAGCCCGAGTGTTAACCAGAAAACAGGTAGTAGTTACTAGGTTCCGGGCAGGGGTGTGGCAGCCTCAGCAGGTGGTTGCCAGGTGCAGGAACGTTCAACGTTGCACCTGTCTTGGTTGGGAGCCAAAGGGTGTCACTTACCGCCCTTTGGTATCCTGGGAATAACTGGAGCCATTTTCCATAACTCTAGCCCGCTTAGCCCTTTGCGGATTTTACTTTATTTGTTTGTTTTGTCAAGTATGTATTAATGGCACACAAAGATATAATAATGTTTATATACATGATGCTAGTAAGAGAGAGAAACATTAGGACAGGGGACGGAAGGCACGCTGGTGCACTTATGCACGCCCCTTACTGACCTCTTAGGAATCGGGAGAGGTCAACAGTGGTTAATCTAAGGGCAAAGTTTTGGGCGGGGTTAGGTGATGATACTACAGAGTCAAGTAGTGAGTTGCAGGCATCAAATACTCAGTTGCTAAAGTCGTATTTCCTGCAATCGAGTTTGTAGCGGTTTAAAATGCACTTAAAGTGTACTTTAATGCACTTTAAGTTTGTATCTGTTGTGTGCCCTGTGTGTTGTTGTGGTTGAAGCTGAAGTAGTCGTTGACAGGAAGGACGTTGTAGCAGATGATTTTATGGGCTATGCTTAGGTCGTGTTTAAGGCGACGTAGTTCTACACTTTCTAAACCTAGGATTGTAAGTCTAGTTGCACAGGGTATTCTGATGTGAGTGGAGGAGTAGAGGGCTCTTCTAGTAAAGTAAGAGAATCTTATCCTTATCTAGTAAAGGAAGGGAATCTTTTCTTATCCCGGGACAGTTTAATGGAGGGGTCCCAAACTTGGCAACTTTAAGACTTTTGGACTTCAACTTTAAGACTTGTGGATTTCAACTCCTAGCTGGCTGGAGAATTCTTGGAGTTGAAGTCCACAAGTCTTAAAGTGGCCATGTTTGAAGACCTTTATTTGTCCCGTCCACTCGTGCGCACAAAACCCATACAGACATGCACACACGCACGCCCAACTTTCCTGTTCCTTGCAGACTCTTCCGTAAAAACAAAGTTTCCGGGAGATCAGAAAGGAGGCAGATCAAAGAGAATATTTGTTTGTTTTTGTCTATTGAAGTCCATGTTATCTTCTGGTGTGGAATTCAAAGGGTGGGAGCTGGGCCAGATTTTAGGAGAAAGTAGTGATGTGTAGTCTGAAGTCTTTCCTCTATCACAACCTCCTCCTCCTCCTCTTGCCAACATCCTCTTTTAAATGACCCGGACTGGAAGTTGGGAATGAGAACTTTAAATTTATAATGTTGGGCCATTTGGAGAAAATACAGGTAGTCCTCAACTTACAACGGTTTGTTTAGTGACCAGAGTTACAACAGCCCTGAAAAACGTGACATACAGTATAACCATTTTTCACACTTTTTAACCATTGCAAGTCTGCCCATGGTCACATGACCAAAATTCAGCCAATTGGCAATTTATGACCATTGCAGCGAACTGTGGTCATATGATCGCCCTTAGCAAACTTCTGATAACCAATGGGGAGAGCCGGATTCATTTAATAACCGTGGCAAGATAGTTTTCTCTAATTTTAAACGTTCAAAAGTTCAAGTTCAAATTCAAAGCGAGAAGTAAAAGTGAAAAGAAATATTTGTTTAGCAGAGTGATGGCGGGAAAAAACTCTTCTTTTGTCGAGTTGTCTTGGTGTGCAGTGCTCTGTAGCGTTAAATGTACTTAATAACTGTTCCACTTAGGGACAGAAATTCTATAGCAAAAGAAGATTGTAAAATGGAGCGAAACTCAAGTCCGGGTCTCACTTGTAGTCATTAAGTCGAGGACTGTCTGTAGAGCAGTGTTTCCCAACCTTGGCAACTTGAAGATATCTGGACTTCAACTCCCAGAATTCCCCAGCCAGCATGGGAAACATTGCTGTAGAGATGGTAACCGTGGTTCAAGGATGTTGGGAACCAAAGGCTTCTAAAGGGTATAATATCGTAGGATTCTCCTTTTAGGGCACTGACCAAACTCTAGCCTGGGAAATAATTTCTTTTAATTTCTTCTGGAGCTTTTTTTAGGGTTGCCTCCTGGAGGCTTTTCTCCTCTGTCCTTCACGTTCAGGAGCAGGAAAATTAGTTTGGTAGCACTTTTTCTGACAAATGAAATTTTATTTAAAAGGCATGCCAGTTACAGCTTAATGCATTTTAGTCACTTTTTAATTAATCCCGGTAATTATCCCTACACACCATAAGAAGAAGAAGGCATTAAGGAGCTGCTGGGTGGCTTGGAGCCTACACAGAGTGCTTTTGCATTACTGCTGAGTAACTAACTATTGCAAGCTCCCACATATCTAATGTTTACGCTCCCGGTGTCTTTTCTGAGTCTCAACACGCCCGCTTTGGACTCTGGACAGACAGCAATCAGCAGATTTAAGGACGCAGCAATAGGTGTTGAAGGTGTTGAGTTGTAAGCTTGTTTTGATTGCGCAGAGACGATCAAAGAGATCTACTTTACTATTCTGTGTTGTCCAAGTGAGAAAGCAACGTTTTTGATCCTAGAAGAAGGAAGCTCAGGATCGAACAAATAAACATGTCTGGATTTAGTCACACAAGGCAGGCAAGATTGCTGCTTAGCCATAAAACTCAGCAGGGGTCTGGAAGGGGGGGGGTTGGTTCGGTGGGAGAGCTCTGGAAAATCTTGCTCTGGACCGAGATTGGTTGCCAAGCCGGAGGGGAGAGTGATGTGAATTTTTTAGGGGGGAGATAGTAGGCTCCTAGGTACTTAGCAATGAGACTTCTCGATCTCTCACTGTATCCCTGGCCAAGTTGAATTCTTCAGCTCCATTTGGAGTTTGTGCTTTTTTCTTTTCTTATTTCCATTTTCCTGGTTTAAGTCTCCTGAGAGGAGTTTGACTAAGTTGTGGCTAGAACGCAGAGCTGGAAAAAGATTTTAGCTTCTTCCACTTGCAGGGGAAGAAAAATAAGTTGGAGGGGGGCTAGGAATAAGGAGGAAAATACTGCTTACTTGTCAGAATTCCGTGGAACGTTTTTAACTATTGGAAAGATTAAACTTTTTGCTCCTGCGTTTGTTCTGTCGCTTGCTGCCGTTAAACTGCAGTTGGTTTCGAACCGAACGGTGATAGAAACATAGAAGACTGACGGCAGAAAAAGACCTCATGGTCCATCTAGTCTGCCCTTATACTATTTTCTGTATTTTATCTTACAATGGATATATGTTTATCCCAGGCATGTTTAAATTCAGTTACTGTGGATTTATCAACCACGTCTGCTGGAAGTTTGTTCCAAGGATCTACTACTCTTTCAGTAAAATAATATTTTCTCACGTTGCTTTTGATCTTTCCCCCAACTAAGCTGATTGTGCCCCCTTGTTCTTGTGTTCACTTTCCTATTAAAAACACTTCCCTCCTGAACCTTATTTAACCCTTTGACATATTTAAATGTTTCGATCATGTCCCCCCTTTTCCTTCTGTCTTCCAGACTATACAGATTGAGTTCATGAAGTCTTTCCTGATACGTTTTATGCTTAAGACCTTCCACCATTCTTGTAGCCCGTCTTTGGACCCGTTCAATTTTGTCAATATCTTTTTGTAGGTGAGGTCTCCAGAACTGAACACAGTATTCCAAATGTGGCCTCACCAGCGCTCTATATAGCGGGATCATAATCTCCCTCTTCCTGCTTGTTATACAGTACTTCTAGCTATGCAGCCAAGCATCCTACTTGCTTTTCCTACTGCCTGAATGCACTGTTCACCCATTTTGAGACTTGTCAGAAATCACTACCCCTAAATCCATCTCTTCTGAAGTTTTTGCTAACACAGAACTGCCAATACAATACTCAGTGATGGTCTCTCCATGTGGTCTCACTAACCACGAAGCAAACCATGATTGTCATCGTGGGTTTGAATGCACATACAGAATGCATGTTCTGTGTACATAACTAAATGGCTAGGACGGTGCACCAACAGAATTCTTCTGATTATCACAAATTCTACCCCAGCCTAGAACGGCATACAAAAATCAAAATCTTATCTTCCAAATTATTATTATTATTATTATTATTATTATTATTATTATTATTATTATTATTATTATTATTATTACTACTACTGTTATTACTGTTATTATTACTATTATTATTATTACTATTATTATTACTATTATTACTATTATTATTTATTAGATTTGTATGCCGCCTCTCTCCGTATGTATGTAAATTTTCTTTTGCGCAGTTTTTCCTTCTGTTTCATTGGGAAGGAAGGACAAGTGATGCTGAAAAGGGACTACAATTAGTCCTCAATTTAAAGCAGTTCATTTAGTGACCGTTCAAAGTTACAACGGAACTGAAAAGAGTGACTTATGACTGTTTTTCACACTTATGACCATTGCAGCATCTCCAAGGTCACGTGAATAAAAATTCAGCCGCTTGGCAACCGACCCGCATTTATGACTTCTGCAGTGCCCCAGGGTCACACGGGATCTCCTTTTGTGATCTTCTGAGATGCAAAATCAGTGGGGAAAAACAGATTCACTTTGCAATCCAGTTATTAACAGCTGCAGTGATTCACTTAACCACTGTGGCAAGAAAGGTCATAAAATGGGGCAAAATTCACTTAACAACAGAAATTAGGGGCTCAATTGTGGATGTAAGTCTAGAACTACCAGTGACAGGAAAATCTGTTACGAGTAGAGTCCTTGATTTACAATGACAATTGAGCCCGAAATTTCACTTGTTGAGCCTCAGTTGTTAAGTGAATCATGTGGTCATTAAGGGAAACTAAGTCTCCCATTGCGTTTGCTTCTTTGGAAACCAGCTGAGAAGGTTACAAATGGTTATCACAAGACTCCAGGATGCTGCCACTGAAAAATAAGCTACCCAAGTGCCTGAAGTTTGATCCCTTGACCATGGGAGATGCTGCAGTGGTTGTGAATGTGAAAAATAGTCATAAATCACTTTTTTTTAGTGCCATTGTAACTTCGGGCGGTCATTAAATAAACAGTTGTAAGTTGAAGACTACCTGTTCTTAGGATTGTTTCCCAGTCAGGGCAGGTAGTGAAAGAAGAAATAAGAAAATAATCTGTTCCTTATGCAATGGTACCTCTACTTAGGAACTTAATTCGTTCCATGACCAGGTTCTTAAGTAGAAAAGTTTGTAAGGAGAAGCAATTTTTCCCGTAGGAATCAATGTAAAAGCAAATAATGTGTGCGATTGGGGAAACCACAGGGAGGGTGGAGGCCCTGTTTCCTCCCAGGAGATTCCTAGAGAGGCCCCACAGAGGCTTCTCCCACCTTTTCCGGCCTTGTTTCCTCCCAGGAGATTCCTAGAGAGGCCCCACAGAGGCTTCTCCCACCTTTTCCGGCCTTGTTTCCTCCCAGGAGATTCACAGAGAGGCCCCATAGAGGCTTCTCCCTGCCTTTTCCAGCCCTGTTTCCTCCTAGGAAATTCCTTGAGAGGCCCCACAGAAGCTTCTCCCCACCTTTTCCAGCCCTGTTTCCTCCCAGGAGATTCCTAGAGAGGCCCCCACAGAGGCTTCTCCCCGCCTTTTCCGGTTACAGTTTCGGAGGCTCGTGTTTGTAAGTGGAAAATGGTTCTTGAGAAGAGGCAAAAAAATCTTGAACATCTGTTTCTTATCTAGAAAAGTTCGTAAGTAGCAACGTTCTTAGGTAGAGGTACCACTGTACCTGAATTCAGAATACCCCAGAACCAGACAGGCCTTGGCTCCATATACCTTTTGTTGCAAGGGAGGGAAGTATGGCGACTTTACAACCTGTGGACTTCAACTCCCAGAATTCCCGAGACAGTTGTCCATAAAAATCGCCATGCTTGCCTACCCATATTGCGGCCTTCGTCTCCACCTTCTCCCAACCTCCCAGGTTTTAATTTCCAGTCATTATTTTGTAAATAACATTCTGTTTGCATGAAAATGTTTATACAAGAAGTTTCTAAGTCTGAGGGTTTGGGACAGGTTTACATTCTGACGTCGAGTGAACGCTACAAATATTCCACTTCTAACTCAAGAGGTGGAGGGAGGAATTCCATACGGCTTTTCTCTTGTACCAATCCAGTTTTTTTCTGTCTGAGTTTGGCGAAAGCAACAGAAAGTAATAAAAAATTGCTGAAGCCATTTAAAAAATGTTAAAGCATAAATCAGTGATGGCGAACCATTTTTCTCTCGGATGCTGAAAGAATGTGCGTGTGCGCAAATGCCCACACCCATAATTCAGTGCCTGGGGAGGAAAAAAACAGCTTCCCCCATCCCTTCGAGACCCTCTGGAGGCCGGAAACGTCTTGTTTCCCAACTTCTGATGGGCTCAGTAGGCTCATGTTTCGCCCTCCCCAGGCTCCAAGGGCTTCAAGGGTAAAAATGACCTCCCCCATCCGCCTGGAGGCTCTCTGGAAGCCAAAAACGTCCACCAAGAGCCTCTGTGTGAGCCAATTCAGCTGGCCGGCGCACACATGCACATTGGAGCTGAGCTAAGGCAATAGCTCGCGTGCCAGCAGATATGGCTCCATGTCTCACCTGTGGCACCCGTGCCATAGGTTCGCCATCACTGGCATAGATGACTGTTTTCTGGGGATACTCTGGTGTGATGTGATTAAAATAAAAGGTACACCATCCAGAATCCCTCTGTGAGAGAGAGGCGGTTTTAAATATTTGATAATAAAGATAATTCAATTCAATTCAATTTATTAGATTTGTATGCCGCCCCTCTCTAAATACTCGGGGCGGCTCACAACAATAATAAAAACAGTATAACAATGGAACAAATCTAATAATAAAATTATATAACACCCCCCCCCCCAACAATTTAAAAACCATACAGCACATACATACCAAACATAAAATATAAGAAAGCCTGGGGGAGATGTCTTAATTCCCCCATGCCTGGCGATATAGGTGGGTCTTGAGTAACTTGCGAAAGACAAGGAGGGTGGGGGCCGTTCTAATCTCCCGGGGGGGAGTTGATTCCAGAAGGCCGGGACCGCCACAGAGAAGGCTCTTCCCCTGGGCCCCGCCAAACGACATTGTTTGGTCGACGGGACCCGGAGAAGGCCACCTCTGTGGGACCTTATCGGCCACTGGGATTCATGCGGTAGAAGGCGGTTCCAGAGGTATTCTGGTCCAATGCCATGAAGGGCTTTAAAGGTCATTACCAAAACTTTGAATTGTGACCAGAAACCGATCGGCAGCCAGTGCAGGCCACAGAGTGTTGTAGAAACGTGGGCGAATCTAGGAAGCCCCACAATAGATAATGATATTTGATAATAATAATAAATATAATAAATAAATAAATAAGAGGTAGGGAATAATCTGCAGAGAGCTGTCAGATTTAAGGGGCATGGAGAATTTAGCATTATGTACCATAATTGAGTCTCAAAATTGTAGCGTCTGACCGTTCCTAACTTTTTCTGGATTTCCCCCTTTCTCTCTTTCAGCCATGGCTGTCCGGTCCCCTGTACAACGGGGCGACGCCACCGCCGAGAGATACCTGTTTGTGGACCGGAACCACGTAGGCAACCCAGCCTCGCAAGCTGATTGGACGGCCAAGCGCCTGGTGTGGGTCCCCTCTGAGCGCCATGGCTTTGAGGCGGCTGGGCTGCGCGAAGAACGGGGAGACGAGATGTTGGTGGAACTTACGGAGAATGGGCGTCAGATGCTGGTGGCCAAGGACGACATTCAGAAGATGAACCCGCCCAAATTTACCAAGGTGGAAGACATGGCAGAACTGACCTGCCTCAACGAAGCCTCAGTGTTGCATAATCTGAAGGACCGCTACTACTCGGGCCTTATCTATGTGAGTTGGCTTATGGGGTGGCCACTGGTTTGGTTCCATGTCCACTTCTCTCTCTCTCTCTCTCTTTGCCTCTCTGCCTGTCTCTCTCTCTGTTTGTCTCTGTCTGTCTCCCTCAATCTCTCTCTCTCTCTCTCTCTGTCTCTGTCATTCTCTTGGTCTCCGTCTCTTTGTCTCTCTCTCTTTCTTTGTCTCTCTCTCTCTGTCTCTCTTGTTTCTCTCTTTCTGTCTCGGTCTTGGTCTCTCTCTTGGTCACTCTCTCAGTCTCTGGCCCTCCCTCTCTCTCTCTCCCCCTCTGTGTGTGTGTGTCTCTCTCTCTTCCTCTCTCTCACTCTGTGTCTTTCTGTCTCTCTCTTTGTGTGTGTGTGTGTGTGTGTGTGTGTATCTCTCTCCCTCTCTGTCTCTCCCCCCCCTCTGTCTCTGTCTCTGTCTGTCTCTCCCTCTCTCTCTCTTCCTGGTCTCTCTCTTGGTCACTCTCTCTGTCTCTGTCCCTCCCTCTTTCTCTCTCCCTCTGTGTGTGTGTGTCTGTGTTTCTGTGTGTGTGTCTCTCTCCCCCTCTGTCTGTCTCTGCCTCTCTCTCTCTCTCTCTGTCCCTCTCTCTCTCGCTGTGTGTGTGTGTCTCTCTCTCTGTCCCTCTCTCTCTCGCTGTGTGTGTGTGTCTCTCTCTCTGTCCCTCTCTCCCCCCTTCTCTGTCTCTCTGTCTCTCTTTCTGTGCATGTGTGCGACTCTCTGTCTCTCTCTGCTCTTTGTCTCTGTCTCTGTTCCCCCTCTGTGTCTCTCTCTCTGTCTCTCTGTGTGTGTCGCTTTCTCTCTGGTCTCTCTCCCTCTCTCTCTCCCCCCCTCTCTGTGGGTTTGGGTGTTTTTTCTCTCTCTGTGTGTATCTGTCTCTCTCTCTCTGTCTCTGTGTGTGTCTCTCTCCCTCTCTGTCTCTGTCTCTCTGTGTGTGGGTGTCTTGTCTGTCTCTCTCCCACTCTGTCTCTGTTTCTTTCCCCCTCTCTGTCTCTGTCTGTCTCTGTCTCTCTCTCACTCTCTCTTCCGGTCTCCCACACTTTTTTTTTTAACCCTCTGCATCTTCCTCATGACATAAACTTAGGGATCTGCAGCCTCCTGGTACGTCTAACTAAGAGCCACTTAATGCCGCTCTTTTCCCTGTTTAATTCCAAACGTAATCCAGGAATTCTGGTTTGCAGCAGCTGCGTCTCTCTCAGATGCCCCAGCTCAGGGATACACCGGCCAATATTCCAGATGGTTTGGACTCCAGCAGTTATCCAGCACGACCCGTTGCATGTCATGATGGGAATTCTGTGGTTCCAAACCTCCTGATATCCATCAAGACACCTTAAGAGAGAGACAGCTTCCAGATTTTAAGCAGTGACGCGCTGGACCAGTTTCCCCGCTTGAGTGGAATGCAGCTTTGGTTGGACGCCAGAGCTGTTCCTCCTGAGCAGACGTCAGGACTGGAAGACGAGAGCTGATTCTGGGGGGGAAGAAAGTTGGGTTTCTTCCCAGCTTGTGAAAGTGTCTCTGTGTTTCTGTGCAAGGGGGGCCTCTCCCACCTCATCCTGCAGAGCTCCTTTCAAAAGGAAAGCGCCGGGGACACGCATTTCTTCTGCCCTGCTGGTTTCCCTGGCACCCGAGTGGGCACAAAAGGCTACCCTGGGAGGCATCGTGCCAGAGCATTCCCTCCACCATACGTCACCTCTGACTCGCAGACAGACAGAGCAGGGCCCGTCCTCCCCCCCACCCCCCTGCTGCCTCTGACGATCTCCACCCTGTAGCTGGGTATCGGGGTGGGGAACGGACCAGACCTGTTCATCCAGAACAGTAGTCGTCAGGGTGTGAGATGAATTCTCCCAAAGGGCGCCGCCATCAACCGCGGCAACAACACACCTTACAAGCAGGAAACTGTACTCTTGCCTCCTCCTAAGAGGCAGCCTACGTCTCGGTGATTCAGCCCCACGGAACCCATCTTTAGGATAGGAGAAAATATACCGTATTTTTCGGAGTATAAGACGCATCTTAGTTTTGGGGGGAGGAAAATAGGGAAAATAATCTGCTTACAGGGTATTCATCTGGCTAGCGTCCTTAGTCTGGTCAGCTTCAGCACATTATTTTATCCCCTAGTTAAGGGCTTTTAAAAAAAACTTTTTCGGAGAGAGTAACAATGAAACAGCTTGCAAAGCCAGTAAGAGCTGGGGAACATCATTAGCACCTGGGAAGAAACATTAGAGCAATGGAAAAAACCCTGCAAAGACTTAAGGCTTGGAAAACATTATTTGCAGAGAGTAACAATGAAAGAGCTTGCAAGCCAGTAAGAGCTGGGTACATTGTTAGTACCTGGTTAGGGTTGGAAAGAAATATTTGGAGCAAGTAAAGCAATGAAGAAAAAAACCTGCAAAGACTTAGGGCTCGGAAAACATTCTTCACAGAGAGAAACAATGAAAAAGCCTGCAAGGGAAGAGCTGGGAAGATCGTTAGCAGTTAGTTAGGCTGAAAAAAAAAGCTACATTCAGAGTATAAGATGCACCCAAAATATCACCCTCTTAGGGAGGAAAAGGGTGCGTCTTATACTCCAAAAATATGGTATACATTTTTTAAAATTGAAAAGGGGATTTTTCAGCCTTTCCAGAAAGTTTCTTCGATGACAATATTGGTGTTTTCCCCTCTAAATTGACTTCTCCTGGTGTCACTTCAGTTAGTTGTTTTGCAGTTTGCAGTTCCTTCCTGTAGCAAAAAATATATGTTTTTTTGTCTCACCCCCAGTAATCTTTCCCCTACTTTCTTTTGAGCTTCTGAAACATTCAATTCCTAAGATCCTCGGGCAAGGTGCTTAACAAAATAATGGGAGGTTACATTCCAATGCACCTGAAAACACTCCAGGTTAGGGAAGGTCATTTCTGCATATTTCCTTTAGTGTCAGCCAATGTCGATGGAGCCAAGTGACTGAAAGTCAAGTGGACAAAATTTGTCTGTTGGCATGGTGCTAAAAACCTGTTTGGAAAGTAGGTAGGCCAGCAATAGCATGCCGAAAGCAAAATTGCACACTTGGATGCAAGTTAGAGAAACCCAGAGACATTAGGGAATGAAAGCATGTTGGAATCAGTTTTTATTAGGGGGTTGAGCAATGCCCCTTGATCTCTCTTTATGCCTGCTGTAACCCCCCCCCCCTCCAATACAGTGATGGCAAACCTATGGCATGGGTGCCACAGGTGGCACACGGAGCCATATCTGCTGGCACACGAACCGTTGCCCTAGCTCAGCTCCAACATGCATGTGTGGGCCGACCATCTGATTTTTGACTCGCACAGAGGCTCTGGGAGGGCGTTTTTGGCTTCCAGAGATCCTCCGGGGGGATGGGAGAGGGAAGCCTTTGGAGCCTGAATAGGGCGAAACGAGCCTACTGGGCCCACCAGAAGTTGTGAAGCAGGCTGTTTTGGCCTCCCAAGAGCCTCCAGAGAAGCTGTTTTCGCCCTCCCCAGACATTAAATTATGGGTTTGGGCACTTGCGCATGCGCAATAGCGCACGCCCTCACTCTCTCAGCACCCAAGGAAAAAAAGGTTCGCCATCACTGCCTTAATACCTAATGTTTCTTTTCCACTGCCCCGAGATAGGACATTTTAGGAAAATGAAAATATAATACATGCACCATTTGTAAAAATTATAAAGGTGAGATACAAATAAATAAATGGTACTTATGCCCGTGGAGATTCTCGGGCATCCAGGTTATGGTTATCCCAAAGGAAAAAAAGGTTCACCATCAGGGCTCTTGCAGGGCGTTTTTGGCTTCCAGAGATCCTCCAGGGGGATGGGAAGCCTTTGGAGCCTGGGGAGGGCGAAACAGGAGCCTACTGGGCTCACCAGAAGTTGGGAAGCAGGCTGTTTTGGCCTCCCAAGAGCCTCCCACGAGCCTCCAGGGAACCTCCAGAGAAGCTGTTTTTGCCCTCCCCAGACATTAAATTATGGGTTTGGGCACTTGCGCATGCGCGATAGTGCACGCCCTCACTCTTTCAGCACCCAAGGAAAAAAAGGTTCGCCATCACTGCCTTAATACCTAATGTTTCTTTTCCACTGCCCCAAGATAGGACATTTTAGGAAAATGAAAATATAATACATGCACCATTGTAAAAATTATAAAGGTGAGATACAAATAAATAAATGGTACTTATGCCCATGGAGATTCTTGGGCATCCAGGCTATGGTTATCCCAAAGGTGCTTTTTCCAAGAGGCAACTGAACTTTCTGGTTTTTCTTTGAAGACTTTTAGCTTCACATCTAAGAGGTTTCTTCGGCTCTGACTGGATGGTGGGGCTGATGGTGGCACAAAGAAGATGCTTACAGGATGCAGCAAGATAAAGTTTAAAAGAACAAAGGAAACATATATTACATTCCCCTGAAAAACTTATTTTTTAAAAAGTTTATTGAAAATATTAAAAAATAGATTGACATATTCAAAAACAAAAGCGATACATTTTAAAAAACCAAAAGCCCAAAAAGCAATAGGAAAAAAACTAAAAAGAAAGAGAGGCGCCAATATGGATACAGTGTTCCCTCAATTTTCGCGGGGAATGCGTTCCGAGACCACCCGCGAAAGTCGAATTTCCGCAAAGTAGAGATGCGGAAGTAAATACACTATTTTTGGCTATGAACAGTATCACAAGCCTTCCCTTAACACTTTAAACCCCTAAATTGCAATTTCCCATTCCCTTAGCAACCATTTAGATTATTACTCACCATGTTTACTTATTAAAGTTTATTAAAAAAATATTTTTTAAAGGCGTACGAAAGTTTGACGAGGACATATGACGTTAATGGGCGGGGAAAACCGTGGTATAGGGGGAAAAACCGTGAAATATTTTTTTATTAATATTTTTGACTTTTCACGAAGTTTGAACCCGTGAAAATCGAGGTAATACTGTATATGCATTTGTAACTATAACATCTTGCAACTACATGTTGAAACCTCCACATGTTAAAAAGAGAGAAACATCCCATTTCTATCATAACTTCCATAAATTCATCAATACTCATGGTCAGTCTTATGCAATTTATATCTATTGTTTTCTTTTTGTATATCAAAACTTAGACAAATCCCATTCATAGATTAATGATAGAAATGGTAGTTTCTAAAACAACGGTGTCAATTTTTGATTCTACTCCTCTCTTCACTTCTTATCACTCACTCTTTTCTCCAAAATATTTATCTATGTCTACAAATTCTTATTTATATTATGTCTTTGCTACTTATCTTAGTTTATTTTGTTTACCCTGAAAAACTTAAACGGCCTCCCCAGATCACTTTGGCTTCTCTTTGGATATCAAGAGGTGGCATGTTGCCTCATTTGTGGGATGTTGGCAAACAATTTTCTTATGCCAGCAATTTTGTTTTCCAAATGAAAATACATTCTGAGGGCTTTCCCAAGAAGGAGGCAAGCCTTGAAAGGTCTCGTTTTGGGAGGGTGAATTCTAGAAGAGGTGCTGTTTTTTGGCCTCCATCTATTCTTGTGATTGAAAAAAAAGGAGGACATACTAAGGTTTCTGTGCTCGGACATCCTTCAGATATTAAAATCATTTTCCAAGGTTTCCAAGCCAGTGCTGGAGTAACCAGGTTTGGGAAAGAAAGGAAGGAAAGGAGTCCCTGCAGATTTTATCCTGCTAGTCGTTGCTGATTTTAGGGAGCAGTACTCACGTCTGTTGAGCCACTGTTGTCCAAACACGTTTCTGCAGTCATGTGACCAGCGTTGCGGAGTGCTGTTTCCTCCCCACTGAAATGGTACCTATTTATCTGCTTGCATTTGCATGCTTTCGAACTGCTAGGTCAGTGATGGTGAACATTTTTTGGTTCGCATGCCAAAAGAGGGAGGAGCGTATGATTGGTCGTGTGCATATTTATTCATTCATTCATTCATTCATTCATTCATTCATTCATTCATTCATTCATCCATCCATTCATTCATTCATTCATTCATTCATTTATTTATTGGATTTGTATGCCGCCCCTCTCCGCAGACTCGGGGTGGCTAACAACAGTAATAAAACAGTATATGACAATAATCCAATACTAAAACCAGTTAAAAACCCATGATATAAAAACCAACCATACATACAGACATACCGTGCATAAAATTGTAAAGGCCTAGGGGGAAAGTGTATCTCAATTCCCCCATGCCTGGCGGCAGAGGTGGGTTTTAAGCAGCTTACGAAAGGCAAGGAGGGTGGGGGCAATTCTAATCTCTGGGGGGAGTTGGTTCCAGAGGGTCGTGGCCGCCACAGAGAAGGCTCTTCCCCTGTGTCCCGCCACGCGACATGTGCCCACACCCATAATAACATGTTAGGGTGCCACGCAAGCACACATGACACACCCCCATTCCCACATCCAATGGCATACACACCCGTTTTTTTCTCTCTCTAGGCTTCAGAGACTTTCTAGGGCAAAAATGGCCTTCTCCACCCCTCCAGAGATCTCCTGAAGGCCAGAAACGGACCATTTCCCAACTTGAAATGGGCCAATTCTGGCCTATGAAAGGGTGGGGAAGGCCATTTTGGCTGTACCCAAGCTCCTAGAAAGCCTCTGGAGCTTGGGGAGAGCAAAAAATGGGTCTTCCCCATCCCCTCCAGAGGCTGAAAATAGCCTGTTCCCAGTGAACATAAGAACATAACAACATAAGAAGAGCCCTGCTGAATCAGGCCAAAGCCCATCGAGTCCAGCATTCTGTGTCGCACAGTGGCCCACCAATTGTCCATGGGGATCTTGAACAGAAAGAGAAGGCAAGACCCTCCCTTTCCCCTGACCCCCAAGAAATGGTACTCAAGGGAATCCTGCCTGCCTCAACCAACATAGAGGTGGCACAATAACCACCAATACAGTGGGCCCAGAAGTGCCGAAAATCAGCTTCAGGGCCTTTCTAGAAGTTTGGGGAGAGCAAAAATGTTCCTTCCCAACCCTTCCAGAGGCTGGAAACAGCCTGTTTCTTGACTCCCAGTGGGACCAGTAGGCCCGAAAATCAGCTGGCCATGCACGCCAGACCTGAGTTCATGTGCCCACCAATATGGCTCCGAGTGCCACTTTTGGTACATGTGCCACAGGTTTGCCATCACTATACTAGCTGAACAGGAGCTAGGCGGAGGTGGGTTCTCACTCCATTGTGCAAACCGAGCCATCTTAATCGCTACGCCATCATTCAATTTTTCTCCAAGCAGACATTACTTTACCCTTGCCTGCAAAATACAAGAATTGGGCACTAGGTGTTGTTTCTAACACCCGTCTCCCTGTCTGTCTGGGATCGCACATCACGTTAAGCTTCTGTTTGTGAAAAGTTTGAGTGTCTTAATCCACGTATAATGCTTAGCTCTAAGTCATGGATTAATAGCCCCAAAAGTCAGGGTTCATGTAAAGATGAGCCCAAACTAATGGCATGCCTGGCTTTATATGATGCGTGGATTAGGTCATTGTCATGCTTTGGAGTTAAAAATAGCAGGCGGTGAACTTGGCTCCTCTTTATTTTTTGACATTTCCCCCCCCACCCCAGTTTTTCTTGAAGCAGGGAAAAAAAGTAAAAAGGGAGAGTGTTTGATGGCAAGCTGCAAAACCCAGGAAGGGCTTAATCTGTAAGCTTTCCTGAGTCCACTGGAGAAGGGCGACCTAGAAATCAATCGATCAATCAAATAAATCAAATAAATCAAATAAATCAAATAAATTAAATAAATTAAATAAATTAAATAAATTAAATAAATTAAATAAATTAAATAAATTAAATAAATTAAATAAATTAAATAAATTAAATAAATTAAATAAATAAAGATTTGTTTATTTGCTTTGTCAAGTATGTATTGGTGGTATACAAATATACAATTGTATATTGTATAACACAATACAATATATAATACAATAAAATGCCATTATATTTTATTGTTTTTTATTATATGTTGTGGGCTGTCCTGACTCTTCGGAAAGAGGTGGCATAGAAATCCAACGAATAAATGAATGAATGAATGAATGAATGAACGAACGAATGAATGAATGAATGAATACCACCAATACATGCTACTAGTAATAGAGAAACATCAGGACGGGACGGAAGGCAGGTTGGTGCACTGATGCAGGAATGGGGAGAGGTCAACAGTGGATAGTCTAAGGGTAAAGTTTTTGGGGTTAGGTGAAGATACTACAGAGTCTGGTAGTGATGAGTTCCATGCATCAACTACTCAGTTACTACAGTCGTATTTCCTGCAGTCGAGTTTAGGGCGGTTTAAGATGTGCAATTGTACGTACAAAGAAAGAATTGAAGCCGTATTGGGGAAGGATGTTCTGATGTGACTTTCTGTCTTCCCTCCAAATGGCAGACCTACTCAGGGCTCTTCTGTGTGGTCATCAACCCTTACAAGAACTTGCCCATCTATACAGAGCAGATTGTGGAGATGTATCGGGGCAAGAAACGTCATGAGATGCCGCCTCACATTTACGCCATCTCCGAGTCCGCCTACCGAAGCATGCTGCAAGGTACTCACCAGGGGTTGCTTTATTATACATCAAGAGTGGACAAAGAATTAAAAAATATAGATGAGCTAGAGCAGTGAGGGCAAACCTATGGCACAGGTACCACAGGTGGCAACCGGAGCCATATCCGAGTCTACGGAGAGGGGCAGCATACAAATCTAATAAATAATAATAATAATTGCCCTAGCTCAGCTCCAACGGGCAGGTGTGTGCCTGCCAGCTGATTTTTGGCTCTCACAGAGGCTCTGGGAGGGTCTTTTTGGCTTCCAGAGAACCTCCAGGGGGATGGGGAGGGTGTTTTACCCTCCTTTTGTTCCAAGGAAGCCTGGGGAGAGCGAAACATGGACCTACAGGGCCCACCTGAAGTTTGGAAACAGACCATTTCTGGTCTCCAGAGGGCCTCCGGCGGGCGGGAGAAGCTGTTTTTGCCCTTCACAGGCATTGAATTATTAGTGTGGGCACTGCGCATGTGCGATAATGCACACATACCCTCTTTCAGCACCCAAGGAAAAAAAGGTTTGCTATCACTGAGCTAGAGTATACTAACTGTTGGGATAGTCTCTATGATTGGATGAAAAAAAAGGAATAAGTAAAGACAGAGTTAATACATGTTAGAAAATTTGGAGAGCAAATATCAGAGGATCGGCCATAAAAGGGGAAAAAAAGGTAGGGAAAGAAAAAGAGATACCTGAATAAGATCATGACTGTGATTTGATGTATGTTATGCAAATACAGTGGTACCTCGGTTTTCGAACGCTCCTCAGTTCAAACAAATCGGTATTCGACCAGGTAATTCAAGAAACTTTTGCCCTGAAATCCGAACAAATATTTGGAATTTGAACACTCGAGAGAGCTGAAGACAGAAGCCGGCAAGCTACATAGAGAGAGAGAGAGACAGGGACAAAAGCGGGCGAGTTAGAGGGAGAGACAACTGAGGAGGGGAATTTATCTTAAATTGTTTCGGTTCTCAACCAAATTGGTTCTCGACCACACTTCCAGAATGAATTGTGGCCGAGAACCGAGGTACCACTGTATAATTTATGTAATAGAAAATAAGCACTATTAGAGTTGTACTATGGTTGTAGTAGCACAGTTGTACTACTACATCATAAATTGTCCAACTTTTTAAAAACGATTTTTGTGTTTTGTTGTTTGTATTGTGTTGTTATAAATAAAGTTTATTTTTAATATATATACCTATATTAAAAAGAAGGTGGACAAAGTACAACCGTAGAGGTTCAGAGGGATGGGCCTGGTTGCATTGCGGCCCTTAGCCTAAGCTCAAAAGCCTTCTGTGAGCTTCTGCCGAGATGCTTCACTCCAAGTCTTGAGGAAAATGAGAGAATGGAAAAAAGGAAATAAGAGAGAGGATTTGAGGGGATCTGGAAAGTAAAAATCCCACACACCCTAAATGGCCCTTTCAATTTTTTTGTTTCTAGGCCTTGCTCTCTCCCATCCCCTCTTCATTTTACCTCATGGCCCTCTAGGTCAGTGTTTCCCAACCTTGGCAACTTGAAGATATCTGGACTTCAACTCCCAGAATTCCCCAGCCAGCATTCTCTGGCTGGGGAATTCTGGGAGTTGAAGTCCAAATATCTTCAAGTTGCCAAGGTTGGGAAACACTGCTCTAGGTAGTACACCCACTTGATTAAAATTAGATGAGAGGTAAAGGGGGTGGGAGAGCCGTGAATGGAAAGGGTTGAAATAGTTCCCCATTCCTGACTGGAGCAGAAAGCAGAAGAATGTGTAATTTTAGGGTGTACGGTGCATAAAAGTGGGCAGATGGCTAGAGATAGTGAGCTGATGAAGGCTAGTATTTTGCAGCTAGTGGGCTATTGCATGTGTGTTTCTGATGCCCTCTTGTGGAGGGAAAGGGTCTTTTTTTAATTTTAATTTTATTTATTTATTTATTTTGTCCAATACACAATGAAGGTTATAGAGGATATAATAGAGAAGAAATACAAGATATAGGAGAGATTATAGGACAGGGGACGGAAGGCACTCTAGTGCGCTTATGTACGCCCCTTACTGACCTCTTAGGAATCTGGAGAGGTCAACCGTGGATAGTCTAAGGGTAAAATGTTGGGGGTTAGGGGATGATACTACGGAGTCTGGTAATGAGTTCCACGCTTCAACAACCCGATTACTAAAGTCATATTTTTTACAGTCAAGTTTGGAGCGGTTAATGTTAAGCTTGAATCCGTTGTGTGCTCTTGTGTTGTTACGGTTGAAGCTGAAGTAGTCTTTTCTCTTTCCCCCAGATCGAGAGGATCAGTCGATCTTATGCACGTGAGTATTGCTCGCAGGAGAGCAAAAATCGTTCTTTACAGAGGTTAACAGGAGCTCCAAAACCTTGATAGGCCAAAGAGCTATCCCTTCATTGCATTGCATTGTACTTAGAGGAGGGGCAGTCTGCTGTTTTAATCCTGTAAGAAATATTGTACAGAAGCTGGTTTAAACAATCCTGTGCTGTCAAAAAAAAAAAGTCATTTGCTAAATTACAGCTTTATTCCTGTTCCCTTCATATTAGAAAGAAGTTAATTGTCTCTCTCTCCCCAGCCCCCCCTGTTACAAATGTTGCTCTCCCCTGCCATGGAAACTGTGAAGTTGATCTAATTGAAAATGAATCAACAATTAAGTAAAACCCATATATACCGTCTTTCCCCGAAAATATGACACTGTCTTATGTTAATTTTTGCTCCAAAAGTTGTGCTACGTCTTATTTTCAGGGGGTGCCTTATATTTCTCAAATAAGACAAATTCACAGGCAGAAAGCTGATACCCCCAAAGAAAGTGTACCGTACGGTACACTGATTACGGTACGGTACCTGTCATTATGGCACTCACACACACAAACGATGGCACAGTATACTTTCACTTCCGGCCAACAGAGGAACTACAGTCTACGCACTGTAGTGGAGACTGTAATGGCGGTGAGACAGCAGCAGACTGTGTCTGCTGTACTGGACGGTACAAAGCGATGGAAGGGGCCAGCAGGGGACGCCACATTATTACGGTACCGCTATGAACAGCTTTGAATGGTACCGTATGTTTTTCCGCCGTACCGTATGTAAACTTGACTACGCCTTATTTTCGGGGGGTGCCATATATTAGCAAATTCTGCAAAACCTCTGACATGCCTTACTTTTGGGGTACGTCTTATTTTCGGGGAAACAGGGTAGCTACCTTCTCCTTTCAGCAACTCAGTGCCCTCCATAGGTGCTGGGATTAAAATCCCAGTTTATATAATTAGAAAAGTCTGCTTGAGCGTACCAAAATACCTTCTCACATTTTACTCAGCGATCTTTGTAAACAAACTTTTAGGATAGATGGCAAATCTTTAAAATTTTGCTTTTTTAAATTGCATCTATTCTGATGGAAAAAGATATATCCATCCCCCCCCCCCTTCTCTAAGTTAGAGAAGTTGAACAACTTTGACAAAGGTTACTCTAGATCAGGACTGTCCATATTCTATGTCCAACCACTTTCGACACCAATTTCCATGATGGTTTTAAGTACTATTACTGTAATATTGCTCCTAGTGAGTTTGGGACCATGATGGAATTGGAGCCAAGGACTTTCTGGTTCCCCTCCATAGTCTTTGATAGGATGCTGCTGATGGGGCAGGTTCGGAAAGCAAAAATTCAGAATTCAGAAAGTTAGGTGCTGAGCTCGATACCCTCTTTGTGGAAACCACAGCTCTAAGCTTGGCCTTGAGAAAGAGAGGTGTGAGTGGGATCCATTTGTTTTCTCAACTGATGTCTGTTCTCTGCAGAGGAGAGTCAGGTGCGGGCAAAACAGAGAACACGAAGAAAGTGATCCAGTACTTAGCACATGTGGCTTCATCCCATAAAGCCCGGAAGGACCATAATGCGCCGGTGAGTGTGGGGGCCACATCCAGCTTTTTGCCAAGCCAGAAAGGGCAGGACAGACTGGTGTGGCCCTTTTGCCAGCTCTGGTTTTGCATTCCTGAAGTGGGGCCAATGAGCTCCCCTATCTGATGCCTAACAAGTAAACCAGCATCTGATTTGAACTGGGGCCAGTCTGGAAGCTCCTCCAAATACCAGCGGATGCAGTGATGGGCCCCACGTGGTACGGATGGGATCGGTGATCCGTTAGCGGGGTTTTTTAATGGATTCCAGATGCCGGGTCAGCCACACGCGCGCTCGACATGTGTACACGCATCTCCGCGTGCAATTTTGCTTCTGCGAATGCTCTCGAAGTGAAATCTTGCGTGAGGATGCTTGCGTGGGCGGGATTTTGACTATTTTGCCGATTTTTTTTCCAAAAATTGCTGAAATCTCAACCACGCGAGCATTCTCATGCGAGATTTCGCTTCAGGCGCATGTGCAGAAGCGAAATCTCATATGGGGGCGCATGCACATGTGCCGGGAGCACGCCCGCCCGCGCTCGCTTCAGGATTCCCTACCGGGAGGAAAAAATAAGTGGAGCCCTTTGCTGAGCGGATGGTCCTGGCGTGTGTGAAAAGATGACCCCCTGAAGAGCCCATCAAGTGGGGGCGGGTTCCTCTTTCATTTTCCTGCTGGTGTGCATCGCGATGTTTCATGCGCGTCCCTATGCACAATTTTAGTTCCGCGCATGTGCAAAGGGACAATTTTATCTCAGTACACACTCAGAGAGCCGAAAAATCACTATTTTTTTTAAAAAAGAGATGGCGGCACGCCTGGACTGGCAAAGATAGCACCAGAGATTTGTATAATCGGCGGGCCACTAGCAGAGCGGTGCACCAGACCGCACCGGTAGGACCCCACCTCTGCTTCAAACACATGCAAAAGTGCTCTGTCATTCGACACACCCACCGACTGGCCCTATGGAATTTGGCTACCAAGCCTGTGGCACCCACCCAGGCAGGATTGTGAGCCAGTGTTGCGTTTGAGTAAACGTGTCCTTTGTTGAAGGCAATGAGTCCTCGCTCGGCCTTTTCACCTCATTCTTTTCCATCGGTAGGCCAGACATTTATTATACTTTTCTTCCCCTGCATAGTTTCGGGGCCCTTTTTGTGGCTTCCTCCCAAACTTAAGAGCTCAATGGCAGGGGCCCAGCAGATCTCCTAGGACGCGTGAATATTCTTGCATCTTGTGAACACAACCCTAGTGGAAGAACTTAGGCTCCGGTTATTCCAGCCATTTCGTTTCAAAAGAGATGATTAACTTGAGGCCAGCTGAAATCATGAACAGTTTATTCCTCCCTGTCTTTTCACAAAGATGCTCCAAAGCAATAGCAATAGCATTTAGACTTATATACCGCTTCCTAGTGCTTTTACAGCCCCTTCGAAGCCGTTTACCGAATCAACATATTGCCCCCAACAACTTGGGTCCTCATTTTACCCACCTCGGAAGGAAGGAAGGCTGAGTCAACTTTGAGCCGGTGGTGGGATTTGAACTGCTGAAACTACAGCTAGCAGTTAGCTGAAGTAGCCTGCAGTACTGCACTCTAACCACTGCGCCACTCCGGCTCTTCCCTTTTCTCACCTGTATTGGAGCTTAAAACCGTCTGACGTTCAGCCCTGGAACTTGCTGCGTGCAATGCGTTGATTCCTCATTTTCCCCTTGTGTGATTGCATGAAAAGCCACCTTTTCTACTTATCTGTGCCTAATTTTACAGTCTTGGTAGAGGCCCTATGAGTGTGTGTGTGTGTGTGTGGTTCCCCTATGGGAGATGATATTAATACCCCCCCCCCCCTCTGTTGTCTTGCTGCCTCAGCTGGAGTTCCTCAATGAAACCAAACAGGCAAGAGTCGAGTGCATGTCGCTGAGTTGCCAGTTCCCACGTCTCCCCACTCCTCACCCCCCATCCTCCAGTGCTGATCGCTGGTCCCTACCACTGGCTGCTCATCCTGGTCCCACCTACACTTAGTAGAATGGCTCTTCAAATTGCTTTTTCTCATCAGTTGCACATTTTGCTTTGTTGCCAGAGTTGCTTCCTCGAACCCTTTTCCTCACCAGCAGTAGCGGGTTGCTACCACTACGGGCCGCACCAAAGTGAAAATGGAACTGTGTGCGCAATTCCGCGCCTCCGGTGTGCGTGGGCGTGCGGCTGAACGAGATTCTGTGCATGCGCAGGAAACAAAATCTTGCGAGTGGATGTGCCCATGAGAGAGATTTGGGCGATTTGTTTGCTTCTGCGCATGCGCGGAAGCAAAAATATCGCCAAAATTTTGCACATGTGTGTCCCCTGCAGAAGCAAAATCTCGCTCAGACGCGCACACGCGCATTACAGAGACACAGAGCTGTGCGTGTAACTCCATTTTGGACCGGTAGCGGTGTGGAACGGCAAACCACCCTCCCCTCCCGCTCACCAGAGTTACGATGGCGTATTTGCTGGAGGGGGGAGGGGAGGAAAACATGGGTCAGAGGATTTCAGGGGAGGGGCTGGGAAAAGAAGCCAGGGGTTGGGGACCCCCTTCTCCTTTTCTGTTGTGCTGTTCCTCAATTTATGTCCTTACATTGCTGTGGTTGCGTTCTCATCGTGTTGTTCATCGTCTAATTTAACCCTTTTGATTTTTGTTTTGTTTTTTTTGTTTCCCCTGCCTTGCTCCCTGCTCTGCCTCCCCATTGTATGTTTTGTGATGTCATCCCCCATCATAGGCTTCCAGTCCTGCTTCCTACGTGAGTAATTTTTGGAAACAGCTTCCCCCCCCCCCCCCCCCGGCTGACCCTGCAGTGTCTTTGAGCACTTCCTCGGCCCAAAAGCTTTTGTGAGGCCAGAGGCCCTGCCTAGGTTGCTGCTAACCCCCTTTTCCCTCCAATGCCCCCTTTTCCTCTTCCTTCATCTAGGGAGAACTGGAGCATCAGCTACTGCAAGCCAACCCTATCTTGGAGGCCTTCGGCAATGCGAAAACGGTGAAAAACGACAATTCCTCACGATTTGTAAGTCTCCGTGGATGGAGAAATCCCCCTCCCGCCCAGTCATCTACCTCAGAAACACTTGTGGAATGAGGATCCTGTGTAGCAGCTTCCAATTTCAGACCGATTGAGCCCTGGATTTCTGACAGAAGAGATAACGTCTTCCTCAGCAGTGGGAAATATTTTCAGATCTGGGACATCAAGCCCCAGTTGTTCTGACACAGGGTGTCTCGGCCTTGGCAATTTTAAAATGGGCAGACATCAACTCCCAGAATCCTCAGAGTTGAAGTCCATCCATCTTAAAGCTGCCAAAGTTGAGAAACCCCTGTTCTGCTGCGTGGTTTGCACCCGAATTATTCTGTCGCCTCCTATGTGTGTGCGTGGTCTCCCTATCTTCAGGCTAAGATTGCTTCTCACACAGCTATAGCAATAATAATAATAATAATAATAATAATAATAATAATAATAATAATAATAATAATGAATTTATTGTCATTGTCAAAACAACGAATTGTCATTGGCAACGAAAGTCGTGTGACACCCAGAGACCAGTCCCACCATACATAAAATCAGAATAGGTAAATTTAAAAATAGAATAAAAAATAGAATAAAAAATAGAATAAAATGTCCCACCCACTACAAATTCCCCACCCTGAACCACTCAACCATCTATATGACAAACCGAGTAGATGGTTGAGTGGTTCAGGGTGGGGGATTTGTAGTGGGTGGGACATTTTATTCGATTTTTTATTCTATTTTTTATTTTATTTTTAAATTTACCTATTCCGCTTTGGCAAGTGGCAAAAGCTGCCAGTTATATAAGATTATACATTATATAAGATAATCTCTCCTATTCAAATTGTGTTAAGCTCCACCACTCTTCCCCTATTTCAATTGTGTTGGTACGCAATTGCAATAATTCCCTTGCCGGCTAGGAGTTGAAATATCATCCAACACATTTGCAAGGCTCCAACATGGAAAAAAAATTGTATGTTTATGTTTATTGGATTTGTATTTCTCCGTAGACTCGGGGCGGCTAACAACAGTGGTAAAAACAACATGCGACAATCCAATACTAAAACAGCTAAAAACCCTTATTTTAAAACCAATCATACATACAAACATACCATACATAAACTGTAAAAGCCTAGGGGGAAAGAATATCTCAGTTCCCCCATGCCTGACGACAGAGGTGGGTTTTAAGAAAGGCAAGAAGGGTGGGGGCTATTCTAATCTCTGGGGGGAGTTGGTTCCAGAGGGCCGGGGCCGCCACAGCGAAGGCTCTTCCCCTGGGTCCCGCCAAACAACATTGTTTAGTTGACGGGACCCGGAGAAGGCCTACTCTGTGGGACCTAACTGGTCGCTGGAATTCGTGCAGCAGAAATGTACAGTATACAGTATACAGCAGTGTTTTTTCTAACTAGTCAAGCTGAAGGCTTCAGTTTCCCAGAATTCCCCAGCTAACATGGAAACTCCATTGCAGCAATAAGAGTTGTGATACAAGACATTTGTCGAAGTTCCAAATAATGCACCCATAAAAATTAGATCTCTGAGGCAGGCAGGTTCCTCAAAGAACAGTTTTATTGGGTATATCATACTGGCACAACTAGTGAATGCCAACTCTAAAAGTTCCCACAGCTTTCACCTAATTAAAATTAAAAGTTTTTCCTTTTCACTAGTCACACTGTGTATAACCACTGCTTGGTTACTTTGCCCCTCCCCTGGCGAGCCAACTGTGGGAATGTCATTGGGTTCCCACAGGAATTTTTTATTGTTTTGGCTACAAAGTCTATCTGACTATTTCCATCTTCCCTCTGTTGTAGGGCAGCCTGGGAGCCCCCAAGTTGGGGTGTTATTAAATAAAACCCCCTACCTCCTGCTGAATTTTTTTAAAAAAAACCTAGTAAGAGAAATTTGCTAAAGAGATTCTTAAATTTGAAAGTAGAACATCCCATGTACTCTGGACTTTTTAAAAAATATATATATTTCTGTTTCGGAAGGGGGGAAAAAAAGCTGGGCAGCCACTTTGTTGAAAGAGGCAGTGTTATGTCTGATTTGCTGATGAGATCTGAAGTCGGCCAAGAGAATCTGTTCTTTGGTTTGGCTATTGGCTTCCAGCAGCTTCACATCAAATATAAGTTAAGATTGGGTTGCCCAGTTACAATGCTGGACAAAACTTTGATCTAAAGGCTGCACACTTGGTTATGACTGCAAGGGATATGACTCTGTATAACAGAGGTGAAATGGTTCGCTTGCACCTGTCTATTGTCAGAGAACCAGTCGCGAAGGAAGCACGAAGCTCTGCCTACCTGCCCGGATGCTGCCATTTGGGTTCTTTTACCTTTGACGCATGAACAGAACACTTTGCGCATGGGCAGAGGTTAAAAGAACCCAAATGGAGGCACCCAAATAGAGTCCTCGGAGAGGGGCGGCATATAAATAAAATAAAATAAAATAAAATAAAATAAAATAAAATAAATAAAATAAATAAAATAAATAAAATAAATAAAATAAATAAAATAAATAAAATAAATAAAATAAATAAAATAAATAAAATAAATAAAATAAATAAAATAAATAAAATAAATAAAATAAATAAAATAAATAAAATAAATAAAATAAATAAAATAAATAAAATAAATAAAATAAATAAAATAAATAAAATAAATAAAAAAAATAAAATAAAAAAAATAAAATAAAAAAAATAAATAAATAAATACATGAATGAATGAATGAATGAATAAAATCCGGGTGGGTGGGCGGAGCCTCATGCTGCCTTTCCGACTGGCTCTCCAATGACTGACAGGCACAAGCGAAGCGGGATCATTTCATCCTTGGTGTAGCATTCAGGAGGATGGAGTAATTTTATTTTAATTTTTTTTTCATTATCATGGCTTTCAAGGGGTAAAATCGGGCTTTAGTACAGGTAGTCTGAATCAAGACTGGAAATTCCATCCCTAAGCAACATGGTTGTTAGGTGTGCTATCAAGTGACTGCGCTAAGTTACCATGGCAGTCCCAGTTGCTGTCTTTAGATGAGTCATATGGAATCACAATATTTTTTGCAACTTTTTGCTTCCTTCCCTACTGACTTTGCTAGCTGGAAGACAGCAGTGAAAGTTGCAAATGACAGTCACCGGGCACTGCAACATCACAATTGCAGGCTGGTTGCCAAGTACCTGAATCACAACAGGGACTGGGGAGTGCTGCCTTGGCTACAGCTGCGAGGACCAGTCATAGCCTTGCTCTGCTCTGTTACAACTGTTGTAACATCAAACTGTCACTGAACAAGTGGGCATTAAATAAGGACCACTTGTATTGCAGTCATTTTTGTCCTTCTACCTTCCAGTGAAAAACCTCCTTGATATTTTGGCGTGAATTAATTCAATGGTGCCGCTGAGGATATCCACACTTTGTTCCTTTAAATACTACAAAGTACCAAAAAAAAGAGCCTTAAAAAGTTATGCTTGCAACCCCTTTTAAATGTAGCCTAAAAACTGTCATGTACCATTTCTTTGATTTTATTCTTTAGAAAGGGCAAAATATATAAATGCCTTTTTGAAATCCTATGCCAACAAACCCCATACTTCCTTTGGAGGAAAAACCAGTTTTGTTGGTGAAAGTCTTTTTTTTTCAGTTTCCTTTTGTGTTTTCTTTGATAAATGCTTTTGGTTTTTTAGCCACTCCTTTGAAAAGAAAGAAAAATACAAAGGTTTTCTCTTCCTCGTAGATGAAAGGAAAAAGAGAGAGCTTCACATTCCACTGTATTATTACTTTCTGTTAGCTTTTCTTGTTTTTTTGTGGTGACTGGTTTCTACTTCTTCTATTTAGAAAGGATTCATTACTATCTGAACTGACCCAAGGAATCTGTTTCTAGCTTCTGCGGTTCACTGGCAACTAAAAAAAAAAATATTTAAAATACCGAACAATTTTTCTGTATCAGCCACACTATTCTTCAGGTTGCTGTCTCATTGCCCTATATCTCTTTTTTCTACCCGCAGGGTAAATTTATTCGGATTAATTTTGATGTAGCTGGCTACATTGTTGGAGCCAATATAGAGACATGTATCCTTGATATTAGAGAATGGAAGTTGTAAAGCTCAGACCCGGTTCCCTAGGCCAGGGGTGTCAAACTCGATTTCATTGAGGGCCGAATCGGGGTTGTGTTTGACCTCGAGGAGGGGCGTGGCCAGCTCAATGTCACTTATGTCTCAGGTACCTGTGCCGCCTAGAGTCCGATGCCAGTGAAAACAAACTCCTGAGCTCTGTTTTCGACTGAGACAACCTCCTGCAACCCTCTGCCGGCAAAAACAGAGCTCATAGAGGCCCCACGCAGCCTTCCAGAACTCCATTTTCGCTGGCAGAGGCACCATGAGTTTATTATTTTATTCTTTTATTTATTCAATTTTTATGCCGCCCTTCTCCTTAGACTCAGGGTGGCTTATGACATGTTAGCAATAGCGCTTCTTAACAGGGCCAGCCTATTGCCCCCACAATCCGGGTCCTCATTTTACCCACCTAGGAAGGATGGAAGTCTGAGTCAACCTTGAGCCGGTGATGAGATTTGAACTGCTGACTTACAGATCTACAGTCAGCTTCAGTGGCCTGCAGTACAAAGTTGGCCTTCGCTGTTTCCAGGGCAGCCAGATCTAAGCACCCCGCAGGCCAGATACGGCCCCCGAGCCTTGAGTTTGACACCTCTGCTCTAGGAAGACAGAATTTGAGTTTAATTGGGCATCAGATCCTGAGCATGAACATTCATGATGGAAAAACTATCAGGCATCTGATCCATAGTATTAGAAGTCCCCCAGAGGCAGAAGGGTCCAGATGGAATGATTGACCAGGCTTGATGGGCCTGGGTGCCTGAGAAGAAAGAAATAGTCCATACATGCATCCTTAACTCAGAGTGTCCAGATCTTTTGGAAAAGTCCCGTGCCATTCGCCAGGCCAAGGATGAGCGAACCTTCCATGTTTTTTATCAACTCTTAGTAGGTGCTGGTGAACACACAAGAGGTGAGTTTGTCCCTTTCGTTTCCCAAGCATCGTGGGAATCCTTACCTTCAACCCTTGGATTAGTGTCCTGCGCTGAAGACTAGCAATAAAGCTGGAGGATAATGAATTGATTGATGCTAAAGACAGAAATAACAATACTCAGAACTTTTTGACTCACCTGCCTGGAAATAACTCACTAGTGCAGGGGTCTCCAACCTTGGTCACTTTAAGGCTTGTGGACTTCAACTCCCAGAGTTCCTCAGCTGGCAAAGCCGGCTGAGGAATTCTAGGAGTTGAAGTCCACAACTCTTAAAGTGACCACGGTTGGAGACCCCTGCACTAGAAAGGAAACCAATGAAAACAAGTTATGGTTATTAAAGTTTGTTGCAAAATCAAAACCAGAAGCACGCACAAACACACGTATGACTGATTCAGCTGGATTCAAAAACTTCTTTATAAACATAATAATAGATATATTTACAATACCACAAGTAGATTGCAGGTAAATACAAGCAGGAGAGTTAGTTTCATTTCAGCAGAGTTCAGAGAGAATAGAGTGGGCTGAGCCAAATCCAGCCTTAAGCGTAAGTTTCAGTTTTGATTCTCAGCGCAGACTCAGATGTGTTTAGCTCCTATTGACTGACTCAGTTGCTATTCCTATTCATTGACTAAACTTGTTAACATGGCTCTCCCAGTTCATGAATATCTTAACGCTCCTCCTTTCGTGACTGGAAGATACGTTACATTCTACCAATACTTGTACAGTGATAACTCATCTTACAAACGCCTGGTCATACAAACTTTTCAAGATACAAACCTGGGGTTTAAGATATTTTTTGCCTCTTCTTACAAACTATTTTCACCTTACAAACCCACCACTGCTGCTGGGATGCCCCGCCTCCAGACTTCCGTTGCCAGTGAAGCACCCGTTTTTGCATTGCTGGGATTCCCCTGAGGCTCCCCTCCATGGAAAACTCCACCTCCGGACTTCCGTGTTTTTGTGATGCTGCAGGGGAATTCCAGCAGGGGAATCCCAGCAGTGCAAAAACGGGTGCTTCGCTTGCAATGGAATTCTGGAGGTGGGGGTTCCCAGCGAGGGGAGCCTCAGTGAAATCACAGCATCGCAAAAACACAGAGGTCCAGAGGTGGGGTTTCCCATGGAGGGGAGCCTCAGGGGAATCCCAGCAGCACAAAAACGGGCGCTTCGGCTGGCAAAAGGGGTGAATTTTGGCCTTGCACACATTAATCACTTTTCCATTGATTCCTATGGGAAACATTGTTTCGTCTTACAAACGTTTCACCTTAAGAACCTCATCCCGGAACCAATTAAGTTTGTAAGATAAGGTATCACTGTATTTGAAGATCCACATTCAGACTTCCCTCCAAATACCTGACTATCCCTTTTACTGTAATACATTCTTTTCAATGAAGCAAAGGTCATCCACAAATGGTAATAGTTGACAACCCACACCTTATAACTTCCCAGTGTATATGCAGTCATCAGCTTTGCAACTATTGAACACAAGACTCTTCAATATACATTGCTCAAAAAAATAAAGGGAACACTCAAAAAACACATCCTAGATATGAATGAATGAAATATTATCATTGAACACTTTGTTCTGTACAAAGTTGAATGTGTTGACAACAAAATGAAATTGATTGTCAATCAGAGTTTGCTTCCTAAGTGGACAGCTTGATTTCACAGAAGTTTGATTTACTTGGAGTTATATTCTGTTGCATAAGTGTTTCCTTTTATTTTTTTGAGCAGTATATTATCTATACATATATTCCAATTCTTTGCTGACTGCTTCAGCCCATAATTGGCCTTGTTCAGTTTGTACACTGTGTTAGGCCTTTTACTTTCATACCCTGGTGCTTGAACCATGTAAATTTCTTTTTCTAACTCAGCATTGAGTAATGCAGCAATTATGTCAAAATGCCAAATTGTATGGCCATGCACCTCTGCCAACACTACAGCAGCCTGATGCTTTCACTCTTTACAGTTGGCGCAAAGACCTCATCACAGTGCACATTTTTTCAACTCTGAAAAAACCTTATGCCACTAACCTTTCTTTATATAGCACCTCATTATTGGGTTGTATTTTCTTCTTGTATACCCACTTACATCTTACAGCTTTGCTACCCTGTGGCCAAATCATAGACTTCATGGTCTCCCATGGATTTCATTTCCTTGCCCATGGCTTCTTTCCATTTTACTTATTCAACTTTACACAATGCCAATACATCCTTGTAGTTTCTTGGCTGATACTATACATTATATACTTTAACATTACTGGCAGAATACCTGTTAGGTGGAATCCCCTTGTCCCATCGCTCCAAGCTGCATGATATAGACTTCTCCTGTGTGTGAATCCTTGCTTGCTTCATATCTTGTTCAGCTTTTATTTTTTAAATTTAATTATATTTCTATGCCGCCCAATTCCCCAGGAACTCAGGGCAGCTCACAACAGAAATAAACATGGATCAATATAAAAACATTTCAACTTACTTACTTACTTACTTACTTACTTACTTACTTACTTACTTACTTACTTACTTACTTACTTATTAGATTTGTATGCCGCCCCTCTCTGTAGACTCGGGGCGGCTAACAACAATAATAAAACAGCGTATGACAAATCTAATATTAAAATAATTAAGAAACCCTTATTAAAAACCAAACATACACACAAATATACCATGCATACATTCATGGGCTGACCTCGCCAATAAACCTGCCCCCCAAGGTTAATGGCTCTGGGCCTGTTGCAAAAGCCAGGTCTTTAGGGCTTTCCGGAAGGCCAATTTGGGGGAAACAGCTTTATCTGTTGCTCCTCCCTCAACACTGACCATCACTAAGTGAGTTACTAAGCGTCACTAAGCGGGTCCCTATCACCAAGTGAATCATTTCATAAAACTGCATCAATTCTTTTTCAATTTTGTTCTGCAAAACTAACAGACCTGGAAATCACTACTCCCTTGCTCCCATCACTAAAGTGATACCTTTTCGCGCCTGACTCATAGCCCATAAACCTGAGCTTTCTAGCCTTTGGTTGCCCCTTTCTTCTAACTGCCTTGGGAATATGCACCCACACAATGCTTCCAAAAACTCTTAAATATGCCAGAGATGGTTTTCACACTGTATATGGAGTATCATTAATGGAGGAATTCCACAACCTATTACAGTGATTATATAATTAGCAGTCAATATGGCTTCACCCCAATATGACATGCTCGGATCAGATTCCTCCAGCAGTAAGGTTTGTAAGACTTCATTTTGCACCTCAGCAACACCACTCTCAGATGCGGTATGCAGATTTGTGCGTCTGTTTCATTCCCAACAGTCCCTACTCCCTACCATTGTTGAAAACTTGGCATAAATTCAGTACCTCTCTCAGTCTGCAACTGTCATACCTGTTATTTATATTTTCTTTCTACCAAGCTTACCCATTGCTTAAACTTCTGTAGCACCTCTGTTTTGCTCTTTAGTAAATAGCAGAACTCAAACCTTCTGTAGTTATCTACAATGACCAGCGCATAGTTTGTTCCTCCCCAACTGGCTTGCATTGATCCCACCAAACCTGCTGTATCAGCTCTAGAACTCTTGTTGTCTGCCTTGTGCTACTTTTGCTTACTGGGAATGCTTTGGGCTTTGGTGATTTGCATATTACACAGTCCAAATATGCCTTGCATCCCTTTAAATTTGGTCCTTCTGCAAACTGTTGCATCGTTTGCAAAACTCTGAAGCTGGCATAGCCAAATCTCCTACGCAAGAGATGAACACATGAATCATGCTCTGCAACATTTCTAAATGTCTGCACAACTTTTTGTCCCTGCAACACATAAAGGTTATCCTCTTTTATGTCCTGTGCACATACTTTCCCATTTCTTTTTATGAGACACCTTCCATTTACAAATGTAGTCTCAAAACTTTGCTTGTCTAAATTAGAGAAGCTCAGCAAATTATGCTCCATTTCAGGTACACATAATACACCATTAAACCTTGATTCCAGACATGGAATTTGCACACTGCCTCTTCCAATGACTTTAGCCTTCTGGCATTTGCCAAGGCTATTGCATCTTGAGCTGCGGGAACCAATCTGAAAAATAATTTAGAATTATTAACGGCTTGACTTGCCTCACTATCAACCATTTGCCTCCGATATTGCAATAACAAACTTTTGCAACAGGAATCTGCCCATCTTGCAAATATTTTTTATTTTCTTGCAAACAGTCCTTCTTTAAATATGAAGCTTCACTACACTTCTGTTGCTGGGCTGTAATCGTATCCCTTCTACTGCTTTTTTCTTCTCTTGGGAATTTCAGCCTATGGAAATTACCGCTTTGCTCCTTGGGCCCCCACCTCAGGAATTTCTCTTTGTGGCTTTTTCTATAATGGTGCTTGTTCTCTTCTGCAATCAAACATGCCTTTAAAGCTTCCAAATGCAAGTCCTTCTGTGATTTGCATTCAAACACTGCAGAAACAATGTCCCAGATTTCATCAAGGCTGTTTAACACTAACAATACCTTCTGGGACTCAGGAATATTCATCCCTTGCTGTTTTAATTCCATAAACAGAGTTTGCATTTGCAATAAATGCTTTTCCACAGATTCACCCAGGTGCAAACAGGCTCTGTATACGGTAATTATCTTGATAATTGCACCATATTGCATGCTGACACACTCACATGCACAGCTCTTAATTTCAGCCAGATTTCACTTGCAGTCTTTAAATCAGCTACATTGATAAACTGTTCATCTTCTAAATTTAAGATGATCTAAGCCATTGCTCGATCATGATTTTTCTGATCTCCAGCTACAGAAACCTGTGGCGGATTTATAACAATATACCACAGCTCCTTAGTCTTCAGGAAACATTCCATCTTTGCAGCCCATATTATATAGTTTTTCTGTCCAAACAAGGCAAAGAGCTTTCCTTAAATTCAACAGCTACCGTCCTGCAATCTCTGCCTTGTTTCTCCTTTAGAGACAGGCAGTCTATTTATCTTAAATTACAATGCAGTCTTTCTATGTGCTCTGGGCTCATAACCTATTAAAGTTTGTTGCAAAATCAAAACCAGAAGCACACACAGATGACTGGATTCAATAACTTCTTTATGAGGGGACACAATCTGAAGTTAGTTGGGGGAATGATCAAAGGCAACATGAGAAAATATTTTACTGAAAGAGTAGTAGATCCTTGGAACAAACTTCCAGCAGACGTGGTTGGTAAATCCACAGTAACTGAATTTAAACATGCCTGGGATAAACATATATCCATTGTAAGATAAAATACAGGAAATAGTATAAGGACAGACTAGATGGACCATGAGGTCTTTTTCTGCCGTCAGTCTTCTATGTTTCTATATATTTACAATACCACAAGTAGAATTCTTCTTCAATCAGTTACAGGTAAACATAAGCAGGAGAGTTAGTTTCATTTCGGCAGAGGACACAGAGTGGGCTGAACCCAGTGAGGGGCTCCTACGGGAACGGTCAGGAACGCAGTTCTGGTAGCAAAATTTGGAGCTCCACCCCAGAGCACCCAATTTGCACTGAAAGATGTTGAAACAAAATGCATAAGCCACGCCCACAGTGTGGTAGTAAAAATTTTGGTAGCCCATCACTGGCTGAGCCATACCCAGTCTTAAGCGTAAGTTCCAGTTTCGATTCTCTGCACAGACTCAGATATGGTTAGCTTCCATTGGCTGACTCAGTTGCTATGCCTATTCATTGGCTAATCTTGTTAATGTGGTTCTCCCAGTTCATGAATATCTTAACAATGGTAATATTATAATGTCAGAAGTGTACATATTGTCCCTTTGGGTGGAACCCTAACCCCCAAAACTTTACTCTTAGACTATCCACTGTTGACCTATCCCAATTTCTAAGAGGTCCGTAAGGGGCATTCATAAGCACACCAAAGTGCCTTCCGTCCCCTGTCCTAATGTTTCTCTTTTACTGCTATCATGTATATAAATATTATATCTTTGTGTGCCACCAATACATACTTGACAAAACAAATAAAATAAATAAAATAAATTTTGTGCATGGGGTGATGGTGGTTTATAGTGTAAAAAAAGGAGTGTTAAGATTTAACAGAAATCTCTAAAGCACCCAGGTTGATCTGTAAACCACCTGAATCTTGATTTGTCAAAGCATATACTGATCCATCTCAAATGTTGTGCCCATCTGATGATTTCTAGTAGTGTTATAATTCTTCCTCTTGGAGAACAACATAAAATGTGTCACCAATGCTTTTGTTACCTCCTGTTGAATTACTAAAATGACTCTAAATGGAGCTGCCCTTGAAGACCAACCAGAGCTGTAACTGGTCTAAAATGAAGCAGTGTGCAATTTTGGGTGCTCTACACTTCACCCAAATAACATCCACTACTGCGTGAGCGACACTGCTTCCTGTTGCTTTCTGGGTGCCCACTTCCAAGGTGCTGGTTATCACTTTTGAAGCCCTACACGACACAGAGTTTGGTTACCTGTGGAACCATTTCTCTCTGAAGTATCTTGCCGATTATATAGGCTTTGGCACCCTCCAAGTCTCCCTTCTTAAATACAGTAGTACCTCGTGATACGAACTCCTCGTCATACGAACTTTTCGAGGTACGAACCCGGGGTTTGGAATTTTTTTGCCTTTTCTTACGAACATTTTCGTCCTAGGAACCCACTGCTGCCGCCGGGATGCCCTGCCATCCATTGCAACGGCGTTCAGGTTCGGGAGACTGCTGAGAAGCATTGCCGCCCAGCTGTCACCTTCCAAAACAGCTGGGAGGCTTATTGGCGTTCTCCCGAACACAGAACCCAGAGGTTCGGCAAAAGTTTGGGTTTGGCGTTCGGGTTCGGGAGACCACTGAGAAGCGCCGCCGCCCAGCTGTCACCTTCCCAGAAGAGCCATGGAGCTGTCGGCCGGTCGGCAGGCTCAAACGGAGGTGGGGAATCCCAATAGGGAATTCCAGAGGTGGAGCTTTGACATCACGGAGACATCCTTCTTGGCCGGCGGAAACGGGAACTCCAGGAACGACATCTCCGGGACGTCAAAGCTCCTCCCCTGGAATTCCCTATTGGGATTCCCCACCTCCGTTTGAGCCTCCTTACCGGCTGACAGCTCCACGGCTCTTCTGGGAAGGTGACAGCCGGGTAGCGGCGCTTCTCGGCGGTCTCCCGAACCCGAACCCCGAACCTGAACTTTTGCCGAACTTCTGGGTTCGGCGTTCAGGAGAACGCTGAGAAGTTCCTGGCTGTTTCGGAAGGTGACAGCTGGGCCCAAACCCAAACTTTTGCTGAACTTTTCGGGTTTGGCATTTAGGAGAACGCCGAGAAGCTCCCGGCTGTTTTGGAAGGTGACAGCTGGGTGCCGGCGCCCAGCGGAGCACCCGTTTTTGTGATTTTTTGGGGGGGCTTGCATGCATTAATTGGTTTTCCATTGTTTCCTATGGGAAACATTATTTCATCTTACGAACTTTTCACCTTACGAACCTCCTCCCGGAACCAATTAATTTCGTAAGACAAGGTATCACTGTATTGTCATTTTGAGGATGTCCATTTCAGCTGTTTGGATCAGGTTCCTACATGAGATCAGAGGGATCCCTCTCATTGTGAGCAGGGGTGAAATCTAGCAAGTTCTGACAGGTCTGGAGAACCGGTAGCTCGGATTAGTTCGGAGTACCACTAGTGGAAATTTGGAGTAATTCAAAGAACCAGCAAATACCACCTTTGACTGGCCCCACAGTGGGCTGGGAATGGAGATTTTGTAGTATCCTTCTCCCAGAAGTGGGGAGGAAATGGGGATTTTGCGGTATCCATCTCCCACCATGCCCACTAAGCTACGCCCACCAAGCCACACCCACAGAACCCCTAGTTTAAAAAAAACGGATTTCACCACTTGTGGGGTTCTTCCTCAAACGTTGAGCTGGGTTGGGGGGTTGAGCTTTGAGGCCTTTTGCTTCAGCACCTGGCGGGTGGGGGGACGATGGAGGCACCTTTGTTTTTAAATGCTTTATAGATTGTTGTCATTGTTCAAGCTAGGCAGCCGTATAAGTGCTGTATATTTTGTTTATTAAATTTATATGCTGATGGTCCCTGTAACAGGCTCTGTTTCATGCCCCTATAGGGGAGCTGCTGCTGGAGCCATTCAATCAGTATCGCTTTCTCTCGAATGGGTACCTGCCCATCCCTGGACAGCAGGATAAGGAGATCTTCCATGACACTATGGAATCCATGCGCATCATGGGCTTTTCACACGAGGAGATACATTGTGAGTCACTCTTTTTATGTGGGTACATATATCTGCCGCATTCCTGGTTGCAATTAAGGGAATATCTGATTTAACATTCCACTTGTGGTCATGGTCATAGTTTTATTAATTAAGTGCAGTACGAACTTACAATAAAATGTTTGATTCAAAAATATATATTATTATTTTACTGAAAGAGTAGTAGATCCTTGGAACAAACTTCCAGCAGACGTGGTTGGTAAATCCACAGTAACTGAATTTAAACATGCCTGGGATAAACATATATCCATCCTAAGATAAAATACAGGAATTAGTATAAGGGCAGACTAGATGGACCATGAGGTCTTTTTCTGCCGTCAATCTTCTATGTTTCTATACAAGTAGTCCTTGACCTACAACCACAGTTGAACCCAAAATTTCTGTTAAGTGAAACAATTGTCAAGTGAGTTTTGCCCCGTTTTTCTATCTTTCTTGCCATGGTTGTTAAGGATTCCTTAACTATGCAGTCGATAACTAGTAATTTTTTTGTTAAGTGAATCTAGCTCCCCCATCGACTGCTTGTCAGGAAGGGGATGACATGACCTTGGAACACAGCAGTGGTTATAAGTATGAACCAGAGTCCAAGCATCTGAATTTTGATCACATGATGATGTCAGGATGTAATCTTAAGGATGTAATCTTTAGGGACCTTAAGTTGGAATTGATTGTAAGACATCTGAGAAAATAAATGAACTTCCATGTCTTATTTCTTTAGCGTAGAGTCATATTTATTAACAGAGCAAAATTAGATTCAGCATGCTTCCTTCCAACTTAAGGTCCCTTAAGATTACATCTAGGTCAAAAAGCTCATCTACCATCCCCACACCCACAAGGACAATCATGTGGACAAATCCAATGCAGAGATTTCTAATTCCTTCCTGTGTTCAGTTACTTTAGATTCTGCGTGAAAGAATGTGTGCTACGTGGCATATTCTCTCACTTAAAATAATAATAATAATATTCTTAAAGTATTGCAGAAGTCGTTTGCAGAGGCCATTCCTGCAATACGTTTAAGCATTGCTTTTAACTTCACAGTTCCATTTTACGCAGTGTTTACACTGCGGTGAATGTTGTGATTTTTTACATTGCAATTCCAGTGTTGTGAAGGAGGAGAAGGAGAGAGAGAGAGAGAGAAAGGGAAGGAGGCTTAAAGGAACATCTGAGATAAAGAATATGTACAGTGTTCCCTCGATTTTCGCGGGGGTTGCATTCCGAGACTGCCCGCGAAAGTCGAATTTCCGCGAAGTAGAAATGCGGAAGTAAATACACTATTTTTGGCTATGAACAGTATCACTAGCCTTCCCTTAACACTTTAAACCCCTAAACTGCAATTTCTCATTCCCTTAGCAACCATTTAGATTATTACTCACTATGTTTATTTATTAAAGTTTATTTAAAAAAATATTTATTAAAGGTGGACAAAAGTTTGGTGATGACGTATGATGTCATCGGGCGGGAAAAACCGTGGTATAGGGAAAAAAACAGCAAAGTATTTTTTAATTAATATTTTTGAAAAACCGTGGTATAGCCGTTTCGCGAAGTTTGAACCCGCGAAAATCGAGGGACCACTGTACTCCAATTTCTTTCCCGCACAAAAACTTTAGTGCATTGTGATTTCTCTTACTATTTTAATGTAACATTAAAACAATTAATACAATATTAAAACAGTAAGAGATATTATAATGTTGTAAAGTGTGTGGCCCTTGTGATGATCCTTCGGTTTGAAAAGTTTTGAATGCTGTTTGTTAGTCTTTGAAGTCCCAGCCTGCTGTCAAGCCTTACATATTTCATCAATCTAAAAAATTCAAATTATTTTAAATCATGAGGGCAGGGGAGAAAGGTAACATAGCAAGCATCTTTAAAATACCTTGCTCTCACTTCAGCAGAGAGGCCTTTTGCAATGCATTTATGTGATGAAATATATTCTTACGTTTTGTGTTGCACTTTATGCTGAACCTGTTTGAAGGGATGAGTTTGAAAAGGGCTGTTTGCAAAACGGGGACCTGTGGTTTTGCTAAGGGTCATCCTTTCCACACAGGTATGCTGCGGATGGTCTCAGCTGTGCTGCAGTTTGGCAACATTGTCTTCCGTAAAGAGAGGAATACAGATCAGGCCTCCATGCCGGATAACACAGGTATTTCAGATTAGATTGAGAAACAGATGGCTTTTCATAATTGCTAGCAAGTGTAGGCAGCAGTGTTGGGCGAACCCAACGAAGTTCGGGTTCGGCGAGTTCGGCCGAACTTTGCCATGAAGTTCAGGTGAGTTCGCCGAACCCAAACAGCAGCAGCGCCGCTGCGGCGTCCTTTTCCGTAAAAATAAAGAAGGAGGAGGGGAATTCACCACCTCCTATTCCTTCCTTTTATTTTTAGGGAAAAGGATGCCGCAGAGGTGCTGTAAGCAAAAGGAGGTGGGGAATCCCACGATGGGATTCCGGGGGCGGGGCTTTGACATCATGGAGACTCCTTCCTCCCTGTTTCAGCCGGCCAGGAAGGAGTCTCTGTGACGTCAAATCCCCGCCCTCGGAATCCCATCGTGGGATTCCCCACCTCCTTTTGCTTGCAGCGCCGCATGCAAAAGGAGGTGGGGAATCCCACGATGGGATTCCCCACTCTCCTCCCGGGCGGCGGCGCTTCGCGGTGTTCGAGCGAACGCCGAACCCGAACTTTTAAAAAAGTTCAGGTTCGGGTTCGGCATACCGAACACTGCAAAGTTTGGCACGAGCCCGAACTTGCAAAGTTCACCCAACAGTACCCTGTTTCCCCGAAAATAAGACAGCGTCTTATATTAATTTTTGCTCCCAAAGATTTGCTACGCCTTATTTTCAGGGGATGGCTTATTTTTTTTCAATGAAGAAGAATTCATTTATTGATGAATTTAAAAAAAAAAGAACATTTATTATATGTCATCACAAACCAACGTAACCAGACAAACTGAATCCTATCAAGAATTTCTTACTACTACCCTTACCATTATTTCCATGTACAACAATTAATGGTGTGGTACATTTACCAATATTTACGGTTTGAACAGAAACGAAACGTCTCCTACGTCTTACTTTTGGGGGATGCCTTACATTAGGCAATTCTACGAAACCTCTCCTATGTCTTACTTTCAGGGGGTGACTTATTTTCAGGGAAGCAGGGTAGTAGGCAGTCCTCATGTTATGACTGCAGTTGAGCCTGGAATTATGCTCGTAAGTCATGGCAATCATTAAGATGATGTGGGGAGATGCAGTGTTGGAAAGCCAGAACTGGGTCATAAGATGCTCTGGGATTGTCTCTCTTAATTTTGAACAGTCACAAAACAACTAGTTGTTAAGCAAAGACTGACTGTAAGCACGTGGCTGTGATCAGAACTCATACTATCTTTTCACTGAGTAGTCAGTAAAGATACAATCTTCTATGGGAAACATTTTTTTGCTTTATTGTTATAATATATTTGGCTCTAGGAAGCAGTATTTCAAATTAAAGTTTCACAATAATCGCCAGATTAAAATTCAGGTTTCTGTGGAACCTTTTTTTCACATGTGGTGAACATACCCACAAATTAAAAAAAATGGAATAAAAGTTGGATATGGATTAAAGAAATGGCATCAAAAGAACTTAAAATGAAACCGGAAATCTTCCTGTTAGGCATAATCCAGCAGAAAATGAAAAAAATAAGAACATTATTCCCCTTTGAAACACATAATTACAGCTGCTAGGATATGTATCGCCCAAAATTGGAAGAAGGAAGAAACACCAAGAGAAAGAATTAATATTATTATTTAAATGATTGTGCAGAATTAGATAAAATGACACAAGAATTGAAAGATAAGGATGAATCAAAATATTATGAAGTATGGAAAGAATTTTATAATTGGGTAGAAAAAAGGAAACAGAATAAAGGTGTAAAGAGGGGGCAATATGTCAAACAGTTAAAAATATAAGGTAACTATTATAGAAATTATGAATAAGAATACGTATATACAAATATAGGAAAAAAGGCTTTACATAAGGCCAAACGGAAACTGTTGATATCAAACACCGTAGAATAACATAAATGATAGCTGTCAGGATGATTCTACCTTTTTATGTGTTCTTTATTTCTCTTTTTTCTCTTTGTTTCTCTTTCTTCTTTTTGTTTTCTTTTCTTATAAGGTGTTTGTCTTAAGAAAAATGTACAATACGAAACTAGTTTATAGTAACATGACGTGGATGCAATAGATTATGTGTATAAACTCAATAAAAACTGTATAGTCTGGGGGACAGAAGGAAAAGGGGGGACATGATCGAAACATTTAAATATGTCAAAGGGTTAAATAAGGTCCAGGAGGGAAGTGTTTTTAATAGGAAAGTGAACACAAGAACAAGGGGACACAATCTGAAGTTAGTTGGGGGAAAGATCAAAAGCAACGTGAGAAAATATTATTTCACTGAAAGAGTAGTAGATCCTTGGAACAAACTTCCAGCAGACGTGGTAGATAAATCCACAGTAACTGAATTTAAACATGCCTGGGATAAACATATATCCATCCTAAGATAAAATACAGGAAATAGTATAAGGGCAGACTAGATGGACCATGAGGTCTTTTTCTGCCGTCAGACTTCTATGTTTCTATGTTTAAAAAAAATAAAAAATAAAATTTGGGTTTCCGTCAAACATTCCTGTGGACTAGAATGCTTTTTGAAAAGGGAGAAGGGAGTGGAGAGAAGAAAGCTGGTGGGAACTGGCCTGGCAGAGGGCTCTTATGGTGTCTCTTCTGTGCCTTTGCAGCTGCTCAAAAACTTTGCCACCTCCTGGGCATGAACGTCACGGAGTTCACCCGTGCCATCCTTACCCCACGCATCAAGGTCGGCCGAGACTACGTGCAGAAGGCACAGACAAAAGAGCAGGTCAGTGGCGGTGGTGACTGTGGCTGGCACGTTGGTGGGGTGGCCCTGAAGAACCCTTGAAGGAGGGCTTCCCAAGTAAGTATGTAGGGAATATGTGGGCCACGAGGGGTCTGTTTTGATCTCGACCTTCCCTTCCTAGGCTGACTTTGCTGTGGAAGCGTTGGCCAAAGCCACCTATGAGCGGCTCTTCCGCTGGCTCGTGCATCGAATCAACCGGGCGCTGGATCGTACCAAGCGCCAGGGGGCGTCTTTCATCGGCATTTTGGATATTGCTGGTTTCGAAATATTTCAGGTGAGGGGAGATCTGTGAGCCGCAACCACCCGGTGTGTGGTTCCTCTTTTCCTTTTTCAGTCCCTGATGAATATGGTTCATTTGCGGAGCGGCTTTCAATCCTTTCCTTCAAATTGTGTTGTTGTTGATCTTCTCTTTAACTAAAAGCATAGATGACCTAGAACAGGGATGGTGAACCTTATTTTCCTCGGGTGCCGAAAGAGTGTGCACGCACGCTATCAGGCATGCGCGAGTGCCCACACCCATAATTCAATCCCTGGGGAGGGCGAAAACAGCTTCCCTCGCCCCCCAGAGACCCTCTGGAGGCTGGAAATGGCCTGTTTCCCAACTTCTGGTGGGACCAGTAGGCTTGTGTTTATTTATTTATTTATTTATTTATTTATTTATTTATTTATTTATTTATTTATTTATTTTGATTAGATTAGATTAGATTAGATTAGATTAGATTAGATTAGATTAGATTAGATTAGATTAGATTAGATTAGATTAGATTAGATTAGATTTGTATGCCGTCCCTCTCCGCAGACTCGGGGTGGCTAACAACAACAATAAAACAACATGAAACAAATCTAATATTAAAAATGACTAAAAATCCTTATTAAAAACCAAACATACATACAAACATACCATGCATAAATTGTATAGGCCTGAGAGGGGGAAGGAATATCTCAGTTCCCCCATGCCTGACGACAAAGGTGGGTTTTAAGGAGTTTACGAAAGGCAAGGAGGGTGGGGGCAATTCTAATCTCTGGGGGCAGCTGGTTCCAGAGGGTCGGGGCCGCCACAGAGAAGGCTCTTCCCCTGGGTCCCGCCAATCGACATTGTTCGGTCGACGGGACCCGGAGAAGGCCAACTCTGTGGGACCTAATCGGTCGCTGGGATTCGTGCAGCAGAAGGCGGTCCCTCACCCGGCTCCAAACGCTTCCTTGAAGCCAGGAAAACAGGCCATTTCCAGCCTCCAGAGGACCTCTGGGGGGGCAAGGGAAGCTGTTTTCGCCCTCCCCAGGCATTGAATTATGGGTATGGGCACTTTCTTCCCAGGCATTGAATTATGGGTGTGGGCACTTTCTCCCCAGGCATTGAATTATGGGTGTGGGCACTTTCTCCCCAGGCATTGAATTATGGGTGTGGGCACTTGCACATGCGCGATAGCATGTGTGCATACTCTTTCGGCATCCAAGGAAAAACGCCCTTCTCCAACCTCCCCAGGAGGCTTTCTGTAAGCCAAAAACAGCCTCCCGGAGCCTAATGTGAGCCAAACATCAGCTGGCTGGCACACATCTACACGTTGGAGCTGAGCTAGGGCAACGGCTTGTGTGCCAGCAGATATGGCTCCACGTGCCACCTGTGGTACCCGCGCCATAGGTTCGCCATCACTGGCCTAGAATACAGAACCATAATAATTCAGTATCAACTGTAATGATCAAGGAATTTTCTACTTTTATGCAGCTTCCTTGATATTCTTTTCCTGGATATTGTCACCCAGCAAACTTTACTGACAGGTGGACTGACAAAGGTTTATCTTGACAGGTCAATAGATTAACGGAGAGAAAACACAGTAAAATGCATCATGTGTTGGACCTCCTGTGTGAATGTTTCCCTCCCACTCTCTCCCTTCTGCAGCTGAACTCCTTTGAACAACTCTGCATCAACTACACCAATGAAAAGCTCCAGCAGCTCTTCAACCACACCATGTTCGTGCTGGAGCAGGAAGAATACCAGCGAGAAGGCATCGAGTGGAATTTCATTGACTTTGGCTTGGACCTTCAACCCTGCATTGATCTCATTGAGAGACCAGTGAGTGATCTGGAATGCTGTGTAGTTTTTACATGTGTGTGTGTGGGGGGGTGGGGGCAAGGAAAGATGACCTCCTGCTCTTCAGAGAGCCTTCCCTTTGGTAGTTGTTGCACCTCTTTGTTGCATTTGTCTTTGCTGGTTGAGTTGGTCTTCTCCAACAGTTCTTTGGGGTAGGAGTCAAGATCAGATGGATCGTAAACTTTTAGTGCATTGGCAGTTCTGTGTTAGCAAAAATTTCAGAAGAGAAGGATTTAGGGGTAGTGATTTCTGACAGTCTCAAAATGGGTGAGCAGTGCAGTCAGGCGGTAGGGAAAGCAAGTAGGATGCTTGGCTGCATAGCTAGAGGTATAACAAGCAACAAGAGGGAGATTATGATCCTGCTATATAGAGTGCTGGTGAGACCACATTTGGAATACTGTGTTCAGTTCTGGAGACCTCACCTACAAAAAGATATTGGCAAAATTGAACGGGTCCAAAGACGGGCTACAAGAATGGTGGAAGGTCTTAAGCATAAAACGTATCAGGAAAGACTTATTGAACTCAATCTGTATAGTCTGGAGGACAGAAGGAAAAGGGGGGACATGATCGAAACATTTAAATATGTTAAGGGGTTAAATAAGGTTCAGGAGGGAAGTGTTTTTAATAGGAAAGTGAACGCAAGAACAAGGGGACACAATCTGAAGTTAGTTGGGGGAAAGATCAAAAGCAACATGAGAAAATATTATTTTACTGAAAGAGTAGTAGATCCTTGGAACAAACTTCCAGCAGACGTGGTTGGTAAATCCACAGTAAATCCAGGCAACGGGGAAACCCCATCTTCGGCTCCTCGTTGCTGCCGCGCTGCGGAGCAGATCAGCTGTTGGGCGGCCGAAGGAACCTTTCCTGGGTCTTCCCGCCGCCCAGGCAAAGGGGAAACCCCAAGATCGCTTGCCGCTTGCCCGTTCACCCCGCCCGCCCGGCTGCTCGCTTGCCTGTTCACCTGCCCGCCCGGCCGCTCCGCTTGCCCGTTCACCCGCCCGCCCGGCCACTCCGCTTGCCCGTTCACCCGCCCGCCCGGCTGCTCGCTTGCCTGTTCACCCCGCCCGCCCGGCCGCTCCGCTTGCCCGTTCACCCGCCCGCCCGGCCACTCCGCTTGCCCGTTTGCCCGCCCGCCCGCCCGGCTGCTCGCTTGCCCGTTCACCCGCCCGCCCGGCCACTCCGCTTGCCCGTTCACCCACCCGCCCGGCTGCTCGCTTGCCGCTCGAGAGCAAGAGGGGGAGAGATAGAGGAAGAGAGAGGAGGAAAGAAAGAGATGAGAGAGGGAGGAAGAGAGTGTGAGAGAGGAAGAAGCAAGATAGAGAAAGAGAGAGAGAAAGAAAGATGAGAAAGGAAGGGAGTGACGTCATCGGGTGGAAAAATCGCGATATAGCGTTTCGCAAAGATCGAGATCGCGAAACTCGGGGGATCACTGTATCTCACTTCCTCCCAGGCAAACCCACCCGGGCTGCTGGCTCTGCTAGATGAAGAATGCTGGTTCCCTAAAGCCACTGATAAGAGCTTTGTGGAAAAAGTTTCCCAGGAGCAAGGTTCCCACCCCAAATTCCAGAAACCTCGGCAGCTGCGGGATAAAGCTGACTTCTGCATCATCCATTATGCCGGCAGGGTAAGTTGCAACTTCCGTTGTCTCCCTTCCCTTTTTACTGGTACATCCATGTTTACCACCTTTCCCAAACTGGGACCCTTCAGATGTACTGAACGTCGATGACTTGTTATTATCTGAAAGAAGGAGCCATGGGCAGTTGCAGTCCATTACAGCTGAGAACCACTTATGGGCCGCTATCGGAACGGTCAGGTGCTCTGTTCCAGTAGCGATTTTCGGCTGGTGGGACCTCGGAGAAGAGAGTTCCCTATGGTGGCTCCAACCCTTTGGAATCAACTGCCCCCAGAGATCTGCACTATCTGCACCCTACCAGTCTTCCGGAAAGCCTTTAAGACCTGGCTCTTCAGGGAGGCCTTGGAATCAGGATTTACTGCATGGTTTTTAGGACATTATAGCTTTTATTGCACTGATGTTTTTATTGCTGTATTTTTATTGCTGTTGTATTTATTATGACTATTATGTTGTTTTGTTTATGACTATTGTTAGCCGCTCTGAGTCCTTTTGGGAGTGGGCGGCATATAAATGCAAATAATAAATAAATAAATAAATTAGGTGACCCAGAGACATTGGGATCATTATCAATGCACCCCAAGTGCCCAAACTCTGATCCTGTGGCCGCAGATATGCTGCAACGGTCGTAAGTGCGAGGACTGATTGTAAGGGGACACGGATTGTGGGGGCAATAGCCTGGCTCTGTTAAAAAGTGCTTTTGCTAACATGTTGTAAGCCTCCCTGAGTCTAAGGAGAAGGGCGGCATAAAAATTGAATAAGTAAGTAAGTAAGTAAGTAAGTAAGTAAGTAAGTAAGTAAGTAAGTAAGTAAGTAAGTAAGTAAGTCAGTCCCTTTTTTCAGCATTGCCATAAGTTCTAACGGTCACTAAACAGGCATTCCCAAGTGGAGGACTAGAGCACAAGATCAGATGTATTTGCAACAAACGGTTCCGACGTCGTTTAACCTTTTTAACCCTTCTGGTCTTCTTCCCCCCCCCCCCCCTTGATTTCATTCAAAGGTTGACTACAAAGCGGACGAATGGCTCATGAAAAACATGGACCCTTTGAACGACAATGTAGCCACTCTCCTTCATCAGAGCACGGACAAGTTCACTGCCGAGCTGTGGAAAGATGGTAAGAGGGTTGAGATCCTGCACCTGCTCGCCTTCATAATATCTGTGGCCTGACAATGAGGGTTGTGTTGTTTGTGGACGTGACTTCTCACGCGTGAAAAAAAAATCTCTCACTGCTGGATACTAACCACTCTGCTGTTTGCTGTTTCTCTTTTCTTCTCCCTTGTTCCACTTCTGTCCTGTAATGGATGATCTTGTGAAACCTTATCCTTCCCTTCTCTCCACTTGCCTCTTCTGTCCTGTCCTGTCGCCAGAGATCCAGAATATACAGAAGGTTTATTTCTTTGACAGCTATGCCGTGGCATCTCAGGTTCCAGCCGAAAGTACGTTTCTTCCTTTCAACATGCAAGACATGCCTGCATGTGGTCAGAAAGGTGATAGGTCTTTCCCTAGGAAACAGTGGGACATGCACCGGTTGGCCTTAATTTGGGATTTAAACTCGCTGAGTAAATACAGAGCTAAATCCCATTCGCTTAAATAGGGATGAACCTCAAGTCCAGGGGTTTTAAGAAAGGCCATTTCCAAACTGATAATAAACTTGAGAATTAAAGTTCCAAATCTTTCTCCACTCTCTTTTCTTTTTGACTGAGCTGCTTGGCTAAAGTACCCTCTTTATTTCTCTTTATTCAAAACTCTGTTTCCTGCACTTTTCAAAGTCACTTTTAGACGAGGGTTATTTCGTGAATGGATATTTAAATACTTTTTATAATTTATTTGTACAGGTAGTCCTTGATTTACGACCATAAATGGGACCAGAATGTCCATTGCTAAAGGAAGGCAGTTTTAAATGAATTGCACCCAATTTTTACAACCTTTTTTTGCCACAGTTGTTAACTGAATCATTGCAGTTGTTAAGTGGTCATTAAACAAATCCAGCTTCCCAGTACATTGGGATCATGTAATTATCATGACCCTGGGACATAAACATATGCCAGTTGCCAAGTGCCTGAATTTGGGTCATGTGATCATGGGAATGTTGCAAAGGTTGTAAGCATGAGATTGTAAGTCGCTCTTTCCAATGCCTTAGTCACTCTGGTCATTAAACAAATGGCCATAAGTCGAAGACTACCTGCAATCTTGCCATGTTTCCCAATGTTTATTCCTTGTTTTTCCTACTGGAGAAAGTTTGATCATGTGATTTCTTAAATCATGGGGGAAGGCTTTGTCTACTCATTGCTCTTTTGGTAAGTCATAAACACACAAAAAATATACAATATCCTGTAACCTGGTAGTGCAAAATGAAAATAGCAATTGCGCGTGCAGTGCCAGATTAATGTTTTATTAGTGCTAAGAACCAGGTACGACTGAGAGAACCAGGTACTATTCCTTATTGCTGAATAATATTTATAACGTGATACTTTTTATGCTGCTTACAATTTAAATTGAGTGGCTTCAGAAATGGAGACAGGTAAGTAGGTGTCTATCCAAAATTTTAAAGGAGCTTTTAATGGGAATCCTGCAGGACTGGACCATACAGTGGGACCTCTACTTACAAACTTAATTCGTTCCGTGACCAGGTTCTTAGGTAGAAAAGTTTGTAAGAAGAAGCAATTTTTTCCCATAGGAATCAATGTAAAAGCAAATAATGCATGCGATTGGAGAAACCACAGGGAGGGTGGAGGCCCTGTTTCCTCCCAGGAGATTCCTAGAGGGGCCCCATGGAGACTTCTCCCCACCTTTTCCATCCCTATTTCCTCCAAGGAGATTCCTAGAGAGGCCCCACAGAGGCTTCTCCCTGCCTTTTCCAGTTACAGTTTCGGAGGCTCAGGTTTGCAAGTGGAAAATGGTTCTTGAAAAGAGCCAAAAAAAGTCTTGAACTTCCGGTTCTTATCTAGAAAAGTTCGTAAGTAGAGGCGTGTTTAGGTAGAGTTTTTAAACTGTACTTTAAAAAAAGAAATCCCTAAAAGGAAGAGGTTACAACTGGGAATGTTTTGATATCACCAAAATGGGTAGCACCAATATTTTTGGCTAAAATTTTAGATATTTGTAGTTCTTACGGGGTGCCTGACGCTTTAAACCAGTATTTCCCACCCTTGGCAACTTTAAGATGCATGGACTTCAACTCCCAGAATTCCCCAGTTAACAAAACTACCTGGGGAATTCTGGGAGTTGAAGTTCACACATCTTAAAGCTGCCATCACTTTCTGACATTTTTGCTAAGATCAAGTGTAGCGTTCTTAAATTTTGCCAAGATTGAAAAACACTGCTCTAAACACTCCAATCTTTTCATTCATAGAAACATAGAAGATTGATGGTAGAAAAAGACCTCATGGTCCATCTAGTCTGCCCTTATACTATTTCCTGTATTTTATCATTCTGGAAGTTGCAAAGGAGTACTGGGAATGTTCCTCAACCCAAGCTATTAACATATCCTATCTTAGTCCTTCAGTTTTAAATGCAATATAGTTTTGATAATTGGAAAACTTCTGCTCCTCACAGGATAACTGCCATAGATGTATATTTACTTTTTTATTATTATTATTTATGTTTGGGTATGTATATGTTGTTTGCTTTTTAAAATATGATAGGGTTTTATGTGCTTTTTAATATTAGATTTGTTTTTGCTGGAATATTGTTTTTATTATTGTTGTGAGCTGCCCCGAGTCTCCGGAGAGGGGCGGCATACAAATCTAATTAATAATAATAATAATAATAATAATAATAATAATAATAATAATACAATATTCATGTTTTTTGGAATTTCGACATGGGGAGTAGGACAGAGAGAGAGATCAAAAGCCCTTTTTCCTTCTCCCTAGTGGATCGGATTGTGGGTTTGGACCAAGTAAGCGGGATGGGAGACCTGGCCTTTGGCGCCTCCTACAAGACCAAGAAAGGGATGTTCCGGACTGTAGGACAGCTGTATAAAGAGTCTCTCTCCAAACTTATGTCAACCTTGCGCAACACCAATCCCAACTTTGTGCGGTGCATCATACCCAACCACGAAAAAAGAGTAAGTGAGGGTTGGGATTCATTCGTTCGTTGTATAAAGGAAGCCATGAAAGATATTGTCTGCTCCTATTTATTTATTTATTGATTAATTGATTGATTGATTGATTGATTGACTGGATTTGTATGCCGCCCCTCTCCATGGACTCGGGGCGGCTAACAACTGTGACAAAAACAGCATGTAAAAATCCAATACTAAAACAGCTAAAAACCCTTGTTATAAAACCAATCATACATACAAACATACCATGCATAAATTGTAGAAGCCTAGGGGGAAAGAATATCTCAGCTCCCCCATGCCTGACGGCAGAGGTGGGTTTTGAGGAGCTTACGAAAGGCAAGGAGGGTGGGGGCTATTCTAATCTCTGGGGGGAGTTGGTTCCAGAGGGCCAGGGCCGCCACAGAGAAGGCTCTTCCCCTGGGTCCCGCCAAACGACATTGTTTAGTTGACGGGACCTGGAGAAGGCCCACTCTGTGGGACTTAACTGGTCGCTGGGATTCCTGCGGCAGAAGGCGGTCCCGGAGATAATCTGGCCGGGTGCCATGAAGGGCTTTATAGGTCATAACCAACAGTTTGAATTGTGACCGGAAACTGATCAGCAACCAATGCAGACTGCGGAATGTTGGTGTGACATGGGCATATTTAGGGAAGCCCATGATTGCTCTCGCAGCTGCATTCTGCACGATCTGAAGTTTCCAAACACTTTTCAAAGGTAGCCCCATGTAGAGAGAATTACAGTAGTTGAGCCTCGAGGTGATATCAAAAGACCTTAAGGTCTCCCCTGGTACACAAACATGTGAAGGCTTTTTCTTGATTAAGATACAGAATAACAGAGTTGGAAGGGACCTTGGAGGTCTTCTAGTCCAGTGTTTCCCAACCTTGGCAACTTGGAGATATCTGGACTTCAACTCCCAGAATTCCCCAGCCAGCATTCGCTGGCTGGGGAATTCTGGGAGTTGAAGTCCAGATATCTTCAAGTTGCCAAGGTTGGGAAACATTATTCTAGTAGTCCAACCCCCTGCTCAAGTAGGAGACCGTATACCATTTCAGACAAATGGCTGTCCAATCTCTTCCTAAAAATCTCCAGTGATGGAGTGCCCAGAACCTCTGAAGGCTCTTCCACTGATTGGTTGTTCTAATTGTCACAGATTTTTCCTTATTTTCAGGTTGAATCTCTCTTCGATTAGTTTCCATCCATTGCTTCTTGTCCTACCTTCAGGTGCTGTGATCCTCTCTTCTTTGTGTCTACCTCTTAGATATTGAAAAACTACTATCATGTCACCTTTAGCGACCCCATACATCCAAAAGTTATAGTAGAATAGGGATAGGGATGGAATGGTAGAGTAGAATAGATTTAGATTTAGATTTAGATTTAATTGGATTTGTATGCCGCCCCTCTCCGAGGACTCGGGACAGCTCAGAGCATGTACAGAAAAACAAGAAACAATAATAACAATCCAATTAATACATTAAAAAACAATCTTTAAAATTCTAATGAAAAAACTATCAATATCATTCATTCAACAATCAAACTAAAGCATTCATTGGTCAGGGGGGAAGATCTAAGGAACCCCAGACCTGGCAGCAAAGATGAGTTTTTAAACTCTTTCGAAAGGCGAGGGGGGTAGGGGCAGTACAAATCTCTGGGGGGAGCTGATTCCAGAGGGCTGGGCCCCCCACAAAGAAGGCTCTTCCCCTAGGTCCCACTAGCCGACATTGTTTGGTCGACGGGACCCTAAGGAGACCAACTCAGTGGGACCTCACTGGTCGCTGGGATTCATTAGAATAGAGTAGAGTAGAATAGAATTAGAATAGAAATAGGAATAGAATAGAATAGAATAGAATAGGTTGGAAAGGATCTTGGAGGTCTTCTAATCCATCCCCCTGCTCAAGCAGAACAACCTATGCCAGTGAGGGCAAATCTCTTATTCCTTGGATGCTGAAAGTGCGCATATGAGCCCACGCCCATAATTCCATGCCCCCATGTGCCCCAACCCCTGCGCATGTGATCCCCCCATGCTGCCCTGCCCTGCTTCTGTGCATGCATCTGCAACCCCCCACACTCTCTCATCCATGTGCGCACGATCCTCACACACCTCGTTTTGGGCCTAGCAGGCCTCCCTGAAACTTTCAGAGGCCAAAAATGGCTTGTTTCCCTACTTCTGGTAGGCACGTTTTTTGCCCTCCCCAGGTTCCAAAGGCTTTCCTGGAGCTTAGGGAGGTTGAAAACAGCCTCATCCATCCCCCAGAGGCCCTCCGGAGGCCGGAAATAGCCTATTTCCTGACTTCCAGGGGGCCCGGTAGGCCCAATTTCCACCCTCCCCAGGCTCCAGAGGCTTTCTTGGAGCCTGGAGAGGGTGAGTGTGGCCCTCCGAAGGCCGAAAACACCCTCCAGAGCCTCTGTGTGAGCCGTGTACTTACCTGGCATCCAAAACGGGCTGCTTGGAAATTCCTGGGAGGGGAGGGGCGGTGTGGGAAGGACCAACTGAAAATCAGCTCTGGAATTGAGCAACGGGCAATGGCAAATATGTCTCCATGTGCCATCGGTTCGCCATCACTGACCTCTACCATTTCAGATAAATGACTGTCTAGTATCTTCTTAGAAGCCTCCAACGATGGAGTGCCCACGATTTCTGAAGGCAATCTGTTCCATTAGTTAATTGTCCTCACTTTTAGAAGTGTTATGGACTAGCAGTATTGCTAGTCAGTAGGTAACACAGACATTTTATTGCTGCCCCTGTCTAGCCCATGTGAATTTCTTTAATTTGGAAATGATTCCCCCCCCCATTTAATAATAATAATAATAATAATAATAATAATAATAATAATAATAATAATAATAATTTATTGGATTTGTATGCCGCCCCTCTCTGTAGACTCCGCAGACTTTATGTATGTGTGTGCTTGCCTGCTTATCTACGTTCACAACCCTATTGGTCCACAGCAGTCCTGGTTTCTCAGGTGCCCCTTGGAAAATTAATTGGCCACCCCTGAACTAACAACACCATATCTTAACCAAGAAAAATCTTCACATATCTATGTAACAGAGGAATACAGATAATCCTCGACTTACAATCATAATGGCACCTGCCCATCACAGTTGTAAGTTATGACAAGCATAAAACAAGTCACCCAAATGACAGACACAATTTCCTGAGCTTTTTTGTAGTGGCAATTAAGTGAATGCAGTGTTAACCCAGTCAATGGTAAGAAAGTGAGGACAAATCAAGGGAAATATTTCTTCACCCAGAGGGTTGTTGGTTTATGGAATTCACTTCCAGAAGAGGCCATGACAGCTGTCAGCCTTGATAGTTTCAAGGGAGGATTAGACAGACTCATGGATGCCAAGTGTATCGGTGGTTATTGAAACGGATGTCCTATGTTGGTTGAGGCAGCCAGGATTCCCTTGAGTACCATTTGTTGGGGGCCAGGGGAAAGGGAGGGTCTTGCTTTCTCTTTCTGCTGAAGATCCCCATGGACAATTGGTGGGCCACTATGTGATGCAGAATGCTGGACTCCATGGGCTTTGGCCTGATTCAGCATGGCTCTTCTTGTGTTCTTATGTTCTTAATGGTATGTTAAGGGGCAGTTTTGCTGAAAATTGGAAGTAAATGCTGGATTTCAGCAGAACTGTTATAGAACGGGGTCATGTGACCACAAAATATGGCAAACGGCTGTCCATGCAGGCTTGTTGCCAACTACTTGAAGGGGAGATGGCTGTTGGAACTTTGAAACTGGATTGTAATAATAATAATGACAATGACAATGACAATGATAATGATAATGATAATAATGATAATGATAATAATAAAAAAAAATTATTGTCATTGTCAAAAACAACGAATTGTCATTGGCAACGAAAGTCGTGTGACACCCACAGACCAGTCCCACCATACATAAAATCAGAATAGGTAAATTTAAAAATAGAATAAAAAATAGAATAAAAAATAGAATAAATGTCCCACCCACTACAAATTCCCCACCCTGAACCACTCAACCATCTACATGACAACTGTAAATGTCCCTTCTCTCCCCCAAGAAGTCTGTTGTAAGTTCAGTAATTAAGTAACCTGTTGTAAATCAAAGACTACCTATTACTCACCACTCTTCGCAGTGAGAAGAATATCTTGAAGGTGAAATAGTTAGTCAGCCTGATCGTATGAGGGAAATTATGAGGAAGATAAATGTGTCTCATATTGAAAACTATTGCATATGTCCTTTGAGCGTAAAAGAATGAAGGTGATATAATATGAGAATATTGAATTTGAATCAAAGGAAGCCTAGGGCCGAATTCTCACTCAGCCGTGGCGCTTTACAGAATTAATCAGCCATGTATCTTCAGCCTCATTAATCTCACAAAATTGTTATGAATGTGAGCAGTGTGCCTTGAGCTATCTGCAAAAAAGGTGACAATAAATGTGAAAAAGAAATAAGAAAAATCAGAAGCGATATTGTCAGTGGCCGACTTTCGAGTGCTGGGGAATTCCCGTCCAGATTCTTCAAGGACAAATCCTGTTGTGGTTCCTTTTCTCACACATTCCTTCCCTTGACAACTATTACAGGCTGGCAAACTGGAACCGCATCTTGTACTGGACCAGCTGCGTTGCAACGGAGTCCTTGAGGGAATCCGCATCTGCCGCCAGGGATTCCCCAATCGCATAATCTTTCAGGAATTCCGCCAAAGGTACGCCATTTTTATTTATTTATTTATTTATTTATTTATTATTATTATTATTATTATTTATTAGATTTGTAAACTCGGGGCGGCTCACAGCAGTGATAAAAAACAATATACAGTAACAAATCTAATATTAAAGTTTAAAATAAGAATTTTACATTAAAAACCCTAAAAACCCCAGTACTGTATATTTTTTAAAAAGCATACACACAAACATATCATACATACAGCTACACAGGCAAGGTGGGGGGATGTCTCAGTTCCCCCATGCCTGATGGCAGAGGTGGGTTTTAAGAAGTTTACGAAAGGCGAGGAGGGTGGGGGCAGTTCTGATCCCTGGGGAGAGCTGGTTCCAGAGGGTCGGGGCCACCACAGAGAAGGCTCTTCCCCTGGGTCCCGCCAGATGACATTGTTTAGTCGACGGGAACCGGAGAAGGCCAACTCTGTGGGACCTAACCGGCCGCTGGGGTTTGTGATGCAGAAGGCAGTCTCGCAAATATCCTGGTCCGGTGCCATGAAAGGCTTTATAGGTCATAACCAACACTTTGAATTGTGACCGGAAACTGATCGGAAACCAATGCAGACTGCTGAGTGTTGGAGTAACATGGGCATACCTAGGGAAGCCCATGATTGCTCTCGCAGCTGCATTCTGCACGATCTGAAGTTTCCAAACACTCTTCAAAGGTAGCCCCATGTAGAGAGCGTTACAGTAGTCGAGCCTCGAGGTGATGAGGGCATGAGTGACTGTGAGCAGTGACTCCCGGTCCAAATAGGGCCGCAACTGGTGCACCAGGCGAACCTGGGCAAACGCCCTCCTCGCCACAGCTGAAAGATGGTTCTCTAATGTTAGCTGTGGATCGAGGAGGACTCCCAAGTTGCGGACCCTCTCTGAGGGGGTCAGTAATCCCCCCCCCCAGAGTGATGGACGGACAGTTAGAATTGTCTTTGGGAGGCAAAACCCACAGCCACTCCGTCTGATAGATCCTCGGCAAAAGGGGACATATGCAGGAAGACCAAAACAGTTCTCGGTCTTTTAGGATCTTATCTTAGAAACATAGAAACATCGAAGTCTGACTGCAGAAAAAGACCTCCTGGTCCATCTAGTCTGCCCTTATACTATTTTCTGTATTTTATCTTAGGATGGATATATGTTTATCCCAGGCATGTTTAAATTCAGTTACTATGGATTTATCTACCACGTCTGCTGGAAGTTTGTTCCAAGGATCTACTACTCTTTCAGTAAAATCTTCATCTAGCCTAGTTTGGAGATGTCACTTGTGACTTGCATTTGATGATACTCAGGCCTGAGTATCTCATATTTTGTTGTGTGAAGGGTTTAAAATATTGGATTAAGACCAGGGAAAGAGAGATTGAAGTCCAAACTCCCTGACAGAGTTGTTTCCTCTCGGCCTAATCATGGTAGTTGTTGTGACTGTTAAAATGTAAGACGAACTGCTCAAATCTGTGGGAAACATGAAATTAAAAACCCAAGGAATAGAAATGAATTGATGCAGTGGGGCTAAAGTTGAAAAGTGATATTGTTTTACAGTGTTCCCTCGATTTTCATGGGTTCAAACTTCGCAAATAGCCTATATCACGTTTTTTCAAAAAATATTAACAAAAAAAATACTTTGCGGTTTTTTTCTATACCACGGTTTTCCCCGCCCGATGACATCATATGTCATTGCCAAACTAATAATTTTTGCAAATAAATAACAAAAAAATAATTATTGTTAATAAATAATTATGTTTATAAATATCAGGATCACTAAGTGTCTTATTCAGTGGTGAGTACCAGTAATAATGGTGAGTAAATGGTTGTTAAGGGAATAGGAAATGGTAATTTAGGGGTTTAAAGTGTTAAGGGAAGGCTTGTGATACTGTCCATAGCCAAAAATGGTGTATTTACTTCCGCATCTCTACTTCACGGAAATTCGACTTTCGCGGGCGGTCTCGGAACGCATCCCTCGCTAAAATCGAGGGAACACTGTATTCTCATGTTCCTCAACAGATACGAGATCCTGACACCAAATGCCATTCCCAAAGGCTTCATGGATGGAAAACAGGCCTGTGATCGTATGGTATGTGTGAGGTTGGCTTGTTAGAACCGTCACGGCAACCTGGGCTAAAACAAGTTCACTCCCCGAGTGGTTTGAGTGAGTGCCTCATCTTCTTCTGTTCTTCTGCTCTTTTTCCCATTCCAGATCAAGGCTTTGGAGCTGGACCCTAATCTCTACCGCATTGGCCAGAGCAAGATCTTCTTCCGGGCTGGCGTTTTGGCTCACCTGGAAGAGGAACGTGATCTGAAGATTACAGATATAATCGTGTCTTTCCAGGCAGCGGCCAGGGGATATCTAGCTCGCAAGTGAGCAGGGACTGGTTTGAATTATGTTCTGGATCTAAAAACATGGCATCATATCTAAATTAGACTTCCCAATTTTTGTTTGTTTGTTTTATTAATTAATTAATTAATTAATTAGATTTGTATGCCGCCCCTCTCCATAGACTCAGGGCAGCTAACAACAATAATAAAACAGCATATGACAAATCTAATATTAAAATAATTAAGAAACCCTTATTAAAAACCAAACATACACACAAATATACCATGCATACATTCATGGGCTGACCTCGCCAATAACCCTGCCCCCCAAGGTTAATGGCTCTGGACCTGTTGCAAAAGCCAGGTCTTTAGGGCTTTCCGGAAGGCCAATTTGGGGGAAATAGCTTTATCTGTAGCTCCTCCCTCAACACTGACCATCACTAAGTGAGTTACTAAGCATCACTAAGCGGATCCCTATCACTAAGTGAATCATTCCATAAATCTGCATCAATTCCTTTTCAATTTTGCTCTGCAGAACTAACAGACCTGGAAATCACTACTCCCTTGCTCCCATCACTAAAGTGATACCTTTTCGCGCCTGACTCATAGCCCATAAACCTGAGCTTTCTAGCCTTTGGTTGCCCCTTTCTTCTAACTGCCTTGAGAATATGCGCCCACACAAAGCTTCCAAATATTCTTAAATATGCCAGAGATGGGTTTTTTTTTAATTGATTGATTGATTGATTGATTGATTAATTGTTAAGGTTGAAAGGGACCATGCAGGTCATCAAGTCCAACCCCCTGCCTGAGCAGGAATCCTAAAGAACCCCAGCCAAATGGCAGTCCAGTCTACTCTTGAAAGTGTCCAGAGTTGGGGAATTCACAACCTCCACAGGCAGGTTGTTCCACTGGCTGATTGCTCTGACCATCAGGAAGTTCTTCCTTATTTCTAGGTTAAACCTCTCCTTGGTCAGCTTCCAGCCGTTGTTCCTTGTCTGGCCCTCTGGTGCTCTGGAGGATAGAGTGGCCCCCTCCTCTCTGTGGCAACCCCTCATATACCTATATACAGCTATCATGCCCCCTCTGGCCCTCCTTTTCTCTAGGCTATCCATGCCCAGTTCCCACAATCTCTCTTCGTAAGTCTTGGTTTCAAGTCTCCTAATCATTTTGGTTGCTCTTTTCTGCACCTTCTCCAGAGTTTCAATGTCTCTTTTGAGGAGTGGTGACCAGAACTGGATGCAGTACTCCAGATGTGGTCTGACCAGGGCATAGTAGAGTGGTATTAATACTTCCCTGGTCTTGGAGTGTATCCCCCTGTTGATGCAGCTTAGGATAGTGTTGGCTTTTTTGGCCGCTGCTGCACATTGCTGGCTCATGTTTAGTTGATTATCCACCAAGACTCCAAGATCTCTTTCACAGTCACTACTGCTAAGCGGGGTTTCTCCCAGGCTGTATGTGTGTCTAGGGTGTTTTTTTACCAAGGTGAAGGACTTTGCTCTTGTTGACGTTGAACATCATGTTATTATTGTGGGCCCATGCTGATGGAGTCCACTTTCCTAAACTTTCAGACAATGACTTCTTCCTACCTTGTTATTTGATTATCTTTTAAATAGGGCACTGAGCTATGAGCATCATAAGTATATAGCTGTGGGAGGGGAGGGAGAAGCTCTAACCATTGGCTATGCCTATTAAACTGCTATATTTGAAGTCTGGATGATTGTAAGCTGCCTGGAATTGCCTCAAGTGAGGTGGCTGGCATATAGGTTTGGTTGCATCAGGAAAACCACCACTTGCCTGATTCCCTAAAGAAGGCATGATAGAACTGTCCCCTAAAAAGACAAAATTCTCTTTTGTAATAATCTATAATTGATAGATTTATAGATAGCCCGTGACTTCACAACTCGTCATTTAGTGTGTGTTTCAACTTATTACAGACCTCCCTGGGAGTAATTGTAACCTGGTTCCAAAGTTCTGATGGCCACACCCCCTCTGTCATGTGACTACATGTCAGGTGCTCTGCAATTGGTCCACATTTCAGCCATTTGCAGCATCCTAAGGTCACATGACCATGTTTTATGACATCTTTTTGTGCAAAATCAGCATTTACTTCTGATTTTCAGCAAAACTGGACCATGCTGAAGCATTGGTTTCCTTAATGATGGAAATAACCATTGCAAAAAATGTCATAAAATAGAGTCATTCATATGGGTGACCTGATGGACAACTGTCATAACCGTGTCAGGCATGTTCCAGTACATTCACATCAAGCAATACCTATAGTAGATTCAATACTCCCTATATTGTATCCCCATTGGCTTTCCTCTCCCCTTTACTTTTTTTAAAATCTTCAGCCTGTATAAAATGTAAATTATATGGACTTTTTCTTTTGGTAAAGGAGAGAGGCAAGGGATGTCGTAGTCCCTGCACAGACACATTTAACTTCCTAAACATGATTGTCAGTATGGTAATTATGAGACTCATGGATGGTCTTTCACCCCTCATTTCCTAGAGCTTTCATGAAAAAGCAGCAACAGATGAGCGCCCTCAAAGTTATGCAACGCAACTGTGCAGCCTACCTCAAACTGCGCCATTGGCAATGGTGGCGCCTGTTTACCAAGGTGAGTCATGAAAGCTGAAGGATGGATGGCTAGAAGGATGGAAGGATGAATAGATGGAAGGATGAATAGAAGGTTGGATGGATGGAAGGATGGATGGATGGATGGCTAGAAGGATGGCTAGAAGGATCGATGGATAGAAGGATGGATGGATGGAAGGATGGATGGATGGATAGGAGGATGGATGGAAGGATAGATGGCTAGAAGGATGGCTAGAAGGATGGAAGGACAGATGGATAGAAGGATGAATAGAAGGATGGATGGATGGAAGGATGGATAGAAGGATAACTAGAAGGTTCGATGGATGGCTAGAAGGATGGATGGCTAGAAGGATGGATAAAAGGATGGATGGATAGAAGGATGGATGGATGGATAGGATGGCTGGATCGATCAATGGATGGAATGGAACCTTGTGCTAGCTATTTCACTTCTATTAAATTGAAGCAGACTGAACATCTCACAGATTTAGAGACACATCATTCCCCCCAAATGTAAAGTTCCTGGGACAGGACTGTTTTCTTCTTTCACAGATTGTATAGATGCAAACGTTTTTACTAAGAAATTTTTAGTTAGAAAAAAAAATCTCAGAAGGAAACAGTGGAAACCTAGTGTGGGGAAAAGCCAATGAAATCCTTAGAAAGCCATGGTGTAAAAGTACAGTTTTGCACAGGTTCCTTCTGCTATTTCCTTTTGGTTATGAAATTTAGTCAGAAAGGAAATAAGCTTGGGATAGCAGGATGGTGATGATGATGGTGATGAAAAAGAAGGAGAAAGAGAAGGAGAAGCAAGAGGAAGAAGAAGAAGAAGAAAAAGAAAAGAAGAGGAAGAAGAAGAAGAAGAAGAAGAAGAAGGGTGTCAACAGGCTCAAGTTCAACAGCGACAAGACCGAGCAGCTGTGGGTTCTGTCTCCCAAGGACACTTCCATCCGTCTGTCCATCACCCTGAGGGGGGGGGACTTCTGACCCCCTCAGAGAGGGTCCGCAACTTGGACATCCTCCTTGAACCACAGCTGACATTGGACCATCATCTTTTGGCTGTGGCGAGGGGGGCGTTTGCCCAGGTTTGCCTGGTGCACCAGTTGCGGCCCTGTCTGGACCGGGAGTCACTGCTCACAGTCGCTCATGCCCTCATCACCTCGAGGTTCGACTACTGCAATGCTCTCTACATGGGGCTACCTCTGAAAAGTGTCCAGAAACTATAAAATCGTGCAAAATGCAGCTGTGCGAGCTGTCATGAGCCTTTCAAGGTATGCCCATGTCTTTCCAGCACTCTTTGGACTGTGCTGGCTGCCAATTGGTTTCCGAACACAATTCAAAGTTTTGGTTATGACCTATAAAGCCCTACATGGCACGGGACCAGATTACCTACAGAACCGCCTTCTGCTGCATGAATCCCAGCGTCTGGACAGGTCCCACAGAGTCGGTCTTCTCCAGGTCCCGTCAGCGTGACAATGTCGCCTGGCGGGGCCTAGGAGAAGAGCCTTTTCTGTGGAGGCCCCGGCCCTCTGGAAACAGCCCCCTCCCAGAGATTCGCACTGTCCCAACCCTCCTCACCTTTTGAAAGAACTTAAAAACTTATTTATGCCGCCAGGCTTGGGGTCATTCGACCCCAGCCCCTGGCCATTGAATGTTAAATATAGAAACATAGAAGTCTGACGGCAGAAAAAGACCTCATGGTCCATCTAGTCTGCCCTTGAAATATGTTCAGTTGTATTGAATGAATGATTATGACACTTAGTTTTTTATAATGTTTTTAGTTAATTAGCTATAATAATTGGATCCGATTGTAAATTGTATATTATTTTATGGACATGCTGTGAGCTTCCCCAAGTCCACGGAGGAGGGCGGCATACAAATCCAATTAATGAAGAAGAAGAAGAAGAAGAAGAAGAAGAAGAAGAGGAGGAGGAGGAGGAGGAGGAGGAGGAGAAGCAGGAGGAGGAGGAGTTTTTCTATACTCTTGATGGTGTTAGCTTTGATGCATACAAGACTGAAATTTTGCCTAACTTCCCTCAGTTTTATTTCCTGTACGTTTGTTTTCCAGGTGAAGCCCTTGTTGCAGGTGACACGCCAGGATGAGGTGATGCAAGCGAAGGCAGTAGAACTACAAAAAGTCCAAGAGAAGCACACAAAAACCCAACTGGACCTTAAGGAACTAGAAAACAAATATCAACAGGTAACTAGGAATTATTGAGAACCAGCCATACTCCAGCACACGGTTGTTGTCTTCCTACAGTTAGAGCTCTTATTCTTTTCTTTTCTCACTTTTCTTCTTGATCTGTGAGATTCTTCTTTCTTATGCCCTTCTCTCTTTCTTTCTCTTAGTTTGCTGACCTGTTCTAAGTTTCTTTTGGTTTGCCGAGAAACTTCTCACTAGATTCTGTGGTACATACTCCTGGTCAGTTGGAGGATGATGAAGATATTGAGGACTCAGATTCAGATAGTGTTTATGAATTAGTGGGGGGGCCGGGCTTACAGGTAGTAGAACAGGTGGGAGGCCAGCCACAGGATGAGGCTATGAGTTCAGAATCTAGCAAGGGAGAATCAGACGCTCGCTGGGTTAACCCTAAATTCAGAAGGGCCCAAAAACGTAGAGAACAGTTGTCTGGAAGAAGATATTAAGGAAAGGAATGGGTTAAATATTGTAGTGATGTATTTGGCATGTCAGGGGGTCAGTGGGGAAGAAGGGAGGAGTTTCAACATTACTGAAGAGAAATTGAGGTTTTTCTTGCCGCTCCCAAGTAAGCAAAAGTATTCTGTGTTGATTAACAGTCAGGGCTGCTGTTTTAGAAATCATGCTGTTAGGAAAATAAATCTTGTTAAGTGGAGAAGGAGAAGGAATGTGAGAAATGCAGTTAAGGGAGATAACGGACCAACAGATAACTGCCTGTATGAAATGTGTTTGAATTCCAGAAGAGCAGAGAAATAAATGGAGTTTCTTTATTCATGAAATAATGCATTTAATGAGAGTTATTTGTAATTGCTAAATTTCTACCAGAAACCAGAACAGATTCTAGTAGCATTCTGCACTGAGCCTCTGCTCTGTTCTGCTAATTAATTATCCTTGATCTTGATTGCTCACTTCCCTTGCTTTCCAATCAGCCCTCATCATTGGAGAGTTATGTTCCATTTTCTCAACCTACCTCTGTCCCAGTGCCTGTACTCCAAAGATTCTCTTTTCAGCATCTTCTAAAACAGTGGTTCTCAACTTTTCTAATGCCACGACCTCTTAATACACTTCCTCATGTTGTGGTGACCCCCAACCATAAGTTTAGCACCAATTCTCCCAACAGAGCTTTAAACTGATTGGCAGGAAGGTCAGAGGGATACCCCCACTGTAAATACCTGATTGGTCAGATTGTGAAAATGTGTTCCAAGGCGCCAGAACAGAAGCTTTAGTTTCTAACACCATGGGAAATTTGTCTTTTTACATGGTCTGAGGTGACCCCTGTGAAATGGTCATTTGATCCCCAAAGGGGTCCCGACCCCCAGGTTGAGAACCACTGTTCTAAAAGAACATTCTAGGATGGTAGCAACACACTAGCTTGATGTTCCAAGTAGCAAATCCAGTTTACACATAGCCTTTGACTTATGTCCACAATGGAACCTGCCTATCATGTTGTACGTCATGACAGGGGTAAAAACATGACCAACCTTATTTTTTACAACTTTTTTTGGTGAAGGTTCTTAATTGAACCAGTGGTTTTCTGTGGATGTAGTCTCACCAAAAACTGGAAGTAAGTACCAGTTTTGGCAAACTGTTTTAAAACATGATCACGAGACTGCAAGACACTGCAAACAGCTATAAATTCGATGCCGAGCACCTGGAATTTGGTCATATGACTATGTAGGGGACAACCATTGGAACTTTGAATCCAGAAGTTAAGTAGCTCTGAGGTGGGTCTTCATAAGTTCAAATGGTTGCTAAGTGACCGGTCATAAATCGAGGACAACCTGTAAAAGAACCTCAGGAAGTGAGATGGAGGAAGACTTTCACCCACGGTGCTTAAATCACAGAGCAGCTTCATCCATTCTGATGCCCCAAAGTAGAGCTTTCTTTTTTTTTAAATTAAACTTTATTAATTTTTTCATAAAAAGACAAACATGACATACATACATTTAAAGTATATTTGGGGTTACTATTACCCCACTTATTTTTGAAGTCTATCTAATACAGAAAAAAGAAAATTCACTAGTAATATTTAAAATTGATATAAAATGAAAAGAAGAATTTTTGTTTTTATATACTTTACACCTATAAAAATGATAAGATATAACTAGTTCTAATACTTCAATATAATTCCAAATCATTTAAATCTTATTTTTTCCCTTTCATTTAACCATGTATACAGTTTGTTCCATATATCATAAAATTCTGATTCTTCATGATTGTTTAACCGCCTTGTCATCATGTCCATCTCGGCACGTTCCATAATTTTTCTTATTACCTCATCTTCCTTGAGGATATCTTCACCTTTCCAATTTTGTGCGAACACAATTCTAGCTGCTGTCAAAATGTGAATAATTAAGAAAAAAATATCCTTTTTATATTTTTGATTTGTTATACCTAATAAAAAGAATTCAGGTGTTTTCTTTATGTCCTGTAATGTAATTTCCTTTATCCACTTTTCTATTGTATTCCAATATGACCTAGTTTTGTAGCAAGTCCACCACTGATGGTAAAAAGAACCTATTTCTCGCTTACATTTCCAACATTTTGGTGACATGTTAGGAAACATCTTTGCTATTCTGTTTGGAGGCAGATGCCACCTATAAAACATCTTGATTTGCTTTTCTGTTAGTGAAACTGATTTTGTCATTTTCCAATTAGATGTCCAGACTTTCTCCCAAGTTTGTAAATCAATATTTCTTCCTAAATTTTTGCACCAACTTATCAAGTTATCTTTCAATGTCTGGTCTATATTTTTATACCCTAACATATATTTATATGCCTTTCCTATTAGTTTACTCTGGTTTATGGTCAGCAAATTGCCTAGAAAGTTTTTACTCCCGAAGTAGAGCTTTCATGAACCTCATGCTTGGTTCTCTTGATCCTATTTTGTCTGGCAGCTCTCAGAGGAAAAATCCATCCTGGCCGAACAGCTGCAGGCTGAGACGGAGCTGTTTGCGGAAGCCGAGGAGATGCGGGCCCGCCTGGCAGCTCGGAAGCAAGAACTGGAGGACATCCTGCATGAATTGGAGTCGCGGGTGGAAGAGGAGGAGGAGAGATGCCAGCAGCTACAGGGGGACAAGAAGAAGATGCAACAGCATGTCCAGGTATGGAAACCATGTTGGCTAAAAAGAGGCGCAGTCATAGAAGACGCTAGTCCTGCCTGATTTGGTTAAGTTTGATTCAGAAGTCAGTCTTCCAGTAGCAAAACAACCAACACGTACAGCCATTATCTTATATAGATCATTCATTACATAACATAGGGTGTTTTTTTTCATGCTGGCATTGGGCATCTGAAACTTTCTTCCTATAAAGTTTTGTTTGGTTCAGGGCCTTTCTGAGAAGGTGTCAAAAAGTATTTGTTTAGATAACTTTGGTGGGGTATTAATGACATTTTCTTCCAAAGGACATGATGGAAGTTCAGAGCTTATCTGCAATATCTTCATAAGTTCTGTGAGGTTAGACAGAAAGCTGTTTTATAGTGAATTTAGCAAGATTTTGAACTAGATCTTGTCCCATACGTTAATCCAGCTTTTCCCACCCTGATGATTTCAAAATGTATGTTGCATAGGCTGTTTTCAATATGTTAGTCAAATACACTGCTCAAAAAAAATGAAGGGAATACTCAAAGAACACATCCTAGATCTGAATGAATGGAATATTGTCATTGAATACTTTGTTCTGTACAAAGCTGAATGTCCTGACAACATGTGAAATCGATTGTCAATCAGTGCTGCTTCCTAAGTGGACAGTTTGATGTCACAGAAGTTTGATTTACTTGGAGTTATATTGTGTTGTTTAAGTGTTCCCTTTATTTTTTTGAGCAGTGTAGTTTGTACCTTTATATGTTGTAAGCCGCCCCAAGTCCTTGGAGAGGGGTGGCAAACAATGTCGTCTGGCAGGACCCAGGGGAAGAGCCTTCTCTGTGGCGGCCCTGACCCTCTGGAATCAACTCCCCCCGGAGATCAGGATTGCCCCCACCCTCCTTGCCTTTCGTAAACTCCTTAAAACCCACCTGTGTCATCAGGCATGGGGAAATTGATTCCCCTGGGCCGTTTCCGTTTTATGTATGGTTATATGAGATGTATAGTTGTTTTTTATATAAGGGTTTTAAATTGTTTTAATCATTGGATTTGTAATGTTTGTGTTGTGAACCACCTCAAGTCTTCGGAGAGGGGTGGCATGCAAATCTAATAAATAATAATAATAACAATAACAACAATAACAACAACAACAACAACAACAATAATAATAGTCCCATTAAATAAAATAAATAAATAAATCTTGTCCTATACTCTAATCCAGCTTTCCCCAGCCTGATGCTTTCCAAATGTATGTTATTTAAACTCCAAATGTCCTCAGCGATTATAGAAACATAGAAACATAGAAGTCTGACAGCAGAAAAAGACCTCATGGTCCATCTAGTCTGCCCTTATACTATTTTCTGTATTTTATCTTAGGATGGATATATGTTTATCCCAGGCATGTTTAAAGTCAGTTACTGTGGATTTATCTACCACGTCTGCTGGAAGTTGGCCAATAACTGGGTTGGCTGGAGTATTTTCGAAATGTTAATCACATTTGGAGGTTGCCCATTGAGAAGAGGCAGTAACGGAACATGATTCTAGCTTTCCAATGCAATAAATACCAATGCAATAAAGTCCTACTAAGCTTGCTGTTTGTCTCGAAAAACCCAGTGCTAGGTTCAGAAGGGTTGCCAATGGCATCCCTTTGATCCATTGGGTATCTCATGATTCTCTAGGACCTTGAAGAGCAACTGGAGGAAGAAGAGGCTGCTCGACAAAAGCTGCAACTGGAAAAAGTCAGCACAGAAGCCAAGCTGAAAAAGATGGAAGAAGACTTGCTGGTGCTCGAAGACCAAAATTCAAAGTTGCATAAAGTGAGTGGGGACATTCCATTTTGCCATGAAGGGAAATAAATACATGTTGGAGGATGCTTTCTGTTATGTGGGCTCTTCTCAAAAAATATGAGCTCTGTCTTTGGTTATCCAAACCAGTGTTTCCCAACCTTGGCAACTTGAAGATATTTGAACTTCAACTCCCAGAATTCCCCAGCCAGCATTCGCTGGCTAGGGAATTCTGGGAGTTGAAGTCCAAATATCTTCAAGTTGCCAAGGTTGGGAAACACTGATCCAAACTATGCGTGCTAGAAAAGGATGGCAATTTATCAATATTATTTCTATTTTATTTTTATTTTACTTCTAGAAGAAGCCCAGAGCAATTTACAAGAGAAAGGTGGCAAAAATATTAAAAGAAAACCACAAGAGTGTATACAGACATTAAAAAAATAAATAAATTCACAGAGTGTCCATGATACTTCAATAGGAGTATCCCTATTTAACTTTCCTAGGTCAGAAAAAGTTGGTTAAGTAACTGCTACCTAGCTGGGTGTTCAAACAAACAGGGTTATTTTCATTTTTATTTATGTAATTTTATTTATTTATTTTGTCCAATACACAATAATACACAATGAAGGTTATAGAGGATATAGTAGAGAAGAAATACGAGATATAGGAGAGACTATAGGACAGGGGATGGAAGGCACTCTAGTGCGCTTATGCGCGCCCCTTACTGACCTCTTAGGAATCTGGAGAGGTCATCTTATGAACACCTCTCTGGGAGAAGATTCCATAACTGGAGTACTGTCAGTTATATATATAGTACTGGAGTACTATAAGAAGCGGGGGCTCTTACTTACCGCCATTACTGGTGTGATGCATGCATAGCTTGGGGTCGCTGGTGTGCTTGCATGCGTCCCATTGGGATCTCGCTTCTGCGCGAGGTTTCGGCAATTTTTTGCTTCCGTGCATGCACAGAAGCAAAAAATTGCCAAAATCTCTCTCATGCATCCCTTCACAAGATTTTGTTTTTTGCACATGCTGGGACACATGTGCGCATGCCGGCGACACGGAGTTGCGCGCATAGCTCCATTTTTGCTACCGGTGCACAGTATGGCGCGTACCTGCTAGCAACCCGATACTGATAAGAAGGTCCTACTCCAGGCCGTTGCACTATGAACCAGAATACTAGTGGGACATAGACATGGTTTCCAAGCTGATCTGAAATCAGGAGTGGGATGATATTGGAGGAAGCATTCCTTAAGGCAGTGTTTCCCAACCTTGGCAACTTGAAGATATTTGGACTTCAACTCCCAGAATTCCCCAGCCAGCGTTTGCTGGCTGGGGGATTCTGGGAGTTGAAGTCCAAATATCTCCAAGTTGCCAAGGTTGGGAAACACTGCCTTAAGGTGCCTGAACCTTAAACCGTTACTTCTAGTGCAGAGTGGCATGTCCCTGTACACAACAAATTCCTCACCTCTTGTGCATCTTCAAACATAATAGACTCACAATTCTCATAATTGCTAGATATTTGCAGCCAGTGGGTATACAAATATAGAAACATAGAAAGACTAGTTTCAGCCACAACAACACAAGAGCACACAACAGATTCAAGCTTAATATTAATCGCTCCAAACTTGACTGTAAAAAATATGACTTTAGTAATCGGGTTGTCGAAGCGTGGAACTCATTACCGAACTCTGTAGCATCATCCCCTAACCCCAAATATTTTACTCTTAGACTATCAACGGTTGACCTCTCCAGATTCCTAAGAGGTCAGTAAGGGACGTAGAAAACGCCCTAGAGTGCTTTCCGTCCCCTGTCCTATAGTCTGTCCTATATCTCGTATTTCTTCTCTACTATATTCTCTATAACCTTCATTGTGTATTATTGTATATTGGACAAAATAAATAAATATATAAATAAATATTGACGGCAGAAAAAGACCTCGTGGTCCATCTAGTCTGCCCTTATACTATTTCCTGAATTTTATCTTAGGATGGATCTATGTTTATCCCTGGCATGTTTAAATTCAGTGACTGTGGATTTACCAACCACGTCTTGCTGGAAGTTTGTTCCAAGCATCTACTACTCTTTCAGTCAAATCACATTTTCTCACGTTGCTTCTGATCTTTCCCCCAACTAACCTCAGAATATAATCAGATATCAATAGGAAATTATTATTATCATCACATGAAGTATTAGATAAATTTTATTATATAATAAGGGATATAATATATTACCTGCTCCTCCGTCTCTGATTTTTACTGCAAGGTATTATATGTTTCTATGTTCAAATGTCTCCCCCCCCCCCTTTTTTTTTTATTCACTGTTTCCTCTGTTTACTGCTTATACAGTATAGTGTTTTCTTTTTGGTTTTAATGTATATAAATTAATAAAGAATATTAAAAAAAAAAAAGATAGCCAGTGGGTAAATCTTCTGCACAGTTGTTGAAAGTCTTGCAAGGGAGATGAAAGCTGCATTCAAGAAGTTGGAGACCAGTAGACAGCCTGGACAATGACCAATGGAATGCATGATGGACCACCCAGATTTAGTTTTCCAGGTGCCCAACTGGAAAACTCCAATATTCTCTTTCTGATTATTGCCTCCAATAGGAGAGGAAGCTGATGGAGGAACGCGTATCTGAATTCTCTTCTCACATGGCAGAAGAGGAAGAGAAGGTGAAGAGCCTGAGCAAACTGCGCAATAAGTATGAAGCTGTCATTGCTGACATGGAAGGTAGGCCAGAGAACGGTGCAGTCATCAGCTACCCAAATCATGTTTAGTACGGACCTTTGGTTTGGCAAAATTTGGCAAAGTTAGATGTTGCCCATTCCTCATCTCTTGGCGTCTAAGGCAGCATCGTAATGTGTTTTGTTTTTAAATATTGGATTTGCTGTATTGCTTGTTGGAAGCAGCTCCGACTGGGCCCAGAACTGCTCAATGGGAAATGGCCCCTCTAGGATCTCATTCTCTATCTGGATTTGTAAACTGTATTGCTTGTTGGAAGCCGCTCCAACTGGGCCCAGAACTGCTCAATAGGAAATGGCCCCTCTAGGATCTCATTCTCTATCTGGATTTGTAAACTGTATTGCTTGTTGGAAGCCGCTCCAACTGGGCCCAGAACTGCTCAATGGGAAATGGCCCCTCTAGGATCTCATTCTCTATCTGCCTACCATAGATGTTCTAGTCTGGAGCTAAACTAGGAATACTTTGCATGCAAGTCGTGAGATTTTATTTATTTATTAGATTTGTATGCTGCCCCTCGGAGATAGAGGCACATAGAGAATGAGATCCTAGAGGGACCATTTCCCATTGAGCAGTTCTGGGCCCAGTCGGACAAATGCCTCGATCCATCTAATGTTCCTAGGCAGGTGATTCTGAACCAAAATTAGATTCGATTTAATTAATTAGATTTCCTACATATTGTATTTTTGTGTCCATTTGTTTTGAGCCGCCCTGAATATGTGGAGAAGGGCGGCATAGAAATATATATATATCGCATAAATAAATAGAAATATATATGTATATATAAATAAATAAAATGCCATTGTGTCTTTTCTCTGATTTTCTTTTCCTTCGTTTTTTGATTTCTCTTTCCTCTCATCCTTTCAGATCGGCTCAAGAAGGAAGAAAAAGGCCGCCAGGAGCTGGAGAAGCTGAAACGGAAGCTGGACGGGGAGGCAGGCGACCTGCAGGAACAGGTGGTGGAGCTGCAACAACAGCTGGAGGAGCTCCGCCAAGCACTGGCAAAGAAAGAGGCTGAGCTGCAGGCAGCTTTGGCCAGGTAAGCCAAAGATACATTCCTATAAACGTTTCCCAACCTTAGTCATTTTAAGAGGTATGGACTTCAACTCCCAGAATTCCCCAGCTGTGCTGTCCTTCACACACACACACACACACCTATACCAATGGTGCTTTTTTAAAGAGGCAGTTGGACTTCCTCTTTTTTATTTGAAGATGTTTTGCTTAAATAGATAAATAAATACTTTACTGTCATTATATGTACATACACAGTACACCCGTACAACAAAATTCACATGACGCCTAAAGACAGTTCCAACACACATAAGTCTATGGAGAGGAGTGGCATACAAATCTAATAAATAATAATAATATAACAATCTCCCAAAAACATACCTCACCCAACACAAATTCCCCACCCTGAACTACACAAACATCTACACAACAGACCAAGTAATACTGCCCAACAGCTCATTGACGGGGACCCTTTAGTTCATTAAGGTCAACTATAGCTCTGGGATACAAACTATTCAGAAAATGTATGGTCCGAGTTTTAATTGTTCTGTATCTTCTGCTGGAAGGCAACAGTTCAAAAAGATTGTAAGTAGTGTTGAGCGAACCAAACTTGCAAAGTTTGGGTTCGTGCCGAACTTTGCGATGTTCAGCATGCCGAACTTGAACCTGAACTTTTAAAAAAGTTTGGGTTCGGCGTTCGCTCGAACACCGCGGTGGGCGGGAGGGGAAGGTGGGGAGGGCTGTGACTCAGCAAGAAGAGGAGGAGGAGCCGGGCGCTGGTGGCGGTGGAGGAAGGCGAACACCGGGGAGCTGTCGGCCAGTCAGGTGGCTGGGAGGGAGGTGCAAAAGGAGGCGGGGAATCCCATGATGGGATTCCAGGGGTGGAGCTCTGACGTCACAGAGATTCCTTCCTGGCCGGCCGAAACGGGGAGTCTCCATGACGTCAAAGCCCTCTCCCCGGAATCCCATCGTGAGATTCCCCACCTCCTTTTGCTTACAGCACCAATCCCGAGGCAGGGAAATTATTTATTTATCCTTATATTTTTACGGAAAAGAATCGGACGCCGCAGCCCCGCCTCGTGAATGGCGCTGCAAGCAAAAGGAGGTGGGAAATCCCACAATGGGATTCTGCTTCAGTGACTCCATCCAGCCACCTCATTCTCTGTTGTCTCATTCGGGGCGGCTCACAGCATACAATGAAACAATTCATAACAAATCTAATAAATTTTAAAAACTTAAAAAAAAACCATTATTAAAACAGACATACACGCAAACATACCATACATAAATTGTATAGGCCCGGGAGGGGGGGTGCCTCAATTCCCCCATGCCTGATGGCAGAGGTGGGTTTTAAGGAGTTTACGAAAGGCAAGGAGGGTGGGGGCAGTTCTAATCTCAGGAGGGAGCTGGTTCCAGAGAGTCAGGGCCGCCGCAGAGAAGGCTCTTCCCCTGGGACCCGCCAGACGACATTGTTTAGTCGACGGGACCCGGAGAAGGCCAACTCTGTGGGACCTAATCGGTCGCTGGGATATTTAAACATTGGCAACTCTTAAATTGTGTGGACTTCAACTCCCAGAATTTTCACGCCAGCTGCCTAGCTAGGGAATTCTAGGAGTTGAAGTCCACCTGTCCTAAACCTGTCAGGATGAGAAACACTGGATCAAAAAAAGACGAAAGCTGTTGATTATCAGAGTTTAGAAAACTATGAAATGTATTGTCTGAACTCTAGCACTAAACACTAAACAAAGACCTACCCTCCAGTCCTTATGTGATGTCATGGCTTCTCCCTGAGAATCTTAGGGACTTCTGTTGTTTTGACTGTGGAGGTGTGTGTTTGTCTTTTCCCTGCATCCTCAGTGCTTCTAGTCCACATTACCCATGGTCCCTTTGACTTGTTCCTCTGACCGTTCTTACTCACCATGCAGAGTGGAGGAAGAATCATCCCAGAAGAATGCCGTGCTCAAATCCTTGCGTGAGCTCCAAGCACAAATATCAGAACTGCAGGAGGACCTGGAGTCGGAGAAGATGGCCCGGGCCAAAGCTGAGAAGCAACGGCGCGACTTAGGGGAGGAGCTGGAAGCTCTAAAGACAGAACTGGAGGACACCCTGGATTCCACAGCCGCGCAGCAGGAGCTACGGTAAAAGATGGGCTTGGCCCGGGGGGGGGTGTGTTTCTACCTCACTCACAGGTTGTTGCTGCACCTGGGTGCAAAAAATAGCCACTGAAGCAGGTTGCTAATCTATCCGTTCTCTTCCTCTCTCAGGTCAAAGCGAGAGCTGGAGGTGACAGAGCTGAAGAAGACCATTGAGGAGGAGATCAAGGCACACGAAGCCCAGGTGGTAGACATGCGCCAGCGCCACACCAGCGTCCTGGAGGAGCTCTCAGAGCAGCTGGAGCAGTCACGGCGGGTATGTTGCCAGAAGTGGAGCCTGCCAAGTGCCCTGGAATGAATGAATTTAATTCAATTCATTCGACTTCTATGCTGCCCAGTCCCATAGGAATCAGGGTGGCTTACAACAATATACATATAATAATTTTAAAAAGTCAAATATTTATAATAACTATAAAACCCCCATTATAAATCCATATACTAAAACTGTAACTCTCGTATAAAACCCCTAAGTCCAATCTATCAACAACATACATACCAATAAAACATGAAGTGAGAAAGGGAGATCTGAGGACTTGATGGGTTTAGCTTTTGGTAGTTCGGATAGTGCAAACTTATCTACCGTATTTTTTGGAATACAAGACAGACTGGAGTATAAGAGGAGCCTTCTCTGTGGTGGCCCCGACCCTCTGGAATAAACTCCCCCCGGAGATCAGGACTGCCCCCACCCTCCTTGCCTTTCGCAAACTCCTAAAAAACCCCCTCTGCCGTCAGTCATGGGGAAATGGATTCCCCTGGGCCGTTCCATTTTATGTATGGTTTGTTTGGGATGCATGACTGTTTTTATATTAAGGGTTTTAAACTGTTTTTAATCATTAGATTTGTACTGTGTTTTTTTGTTGTGAGCTGCTCCGAGTCTCTGGAGAGGGACGGCATACAAATCTAATAAACAAACAAACAAACAAACAAATAAATAAGACACCCCTTAGTTTTGGGGGAGGGAAATAATGGAAAAAATAATCTGCCTACCAGATATTCATCTGGCTAGTCATTAGAACGGTCGGCTTCAGCAGATTCATTTGCTGGTTTTGAGCATGCACACTTGCTTTTTATCCTCTGGTTGGGGATTAATTTTTTTTTTTTTAAAAATCTCTCGCTCTTCAGAGAGAAACTATGAGAAAATCAGGCAAAAAAGAAGATAGCTTCTCTAGCAAAGTACAGAAGATTGCTTCACTCATTAACACATCGTTAGGGTGGAAAAAAGGCGGAAGATTGTTAGCAAAGCACAGAAGATGTGTGTTAGCAGCTTGTTAGAGCTAAAAATAAAAAGCTACATTTGGAGTATAAGACACATCCAATTCTTCAAACTGTTTTAGGAGGGGAAAAGGTGCATCTTATACTACCCCAAAATACAGTACTCTGTTTGCTACCTAAATGTAAAACTGCAGTAATTTTGTACAGGTAGTCCTCCACTTACGGTCATAATTGCACCATAGATTTCTGTTGCGAAGGAAGACCGTTGTTAAGGAGTTTTGCCCCACTTTGCAAACTTTCTTGCTGCAGTAGTCAAATGAACCACTGCAGTTTTTAAGTTTGTTAAAGGCTTCCCCACAGACTTTGCTCCTCAGACGGTTGCCAAAGGTGATCACAGGATCCCAAGGCCAGCCAACCATCCTAAATACATGCCAGTTGTCAAACATACAAATTTTGATCACTTGACCATGGGGATGCTGCAGTGATAGGAATAGCACTTATATACCGCTTCACAATGCTTCACAGCCCTCTCTAAGCGGTTTACAAAGAGTAAGCATATCGACCCCAACAATCTGGGTCATTATTTTACCCAACTCGGAAGGATGGAAGGCTGAGTCAACCTCGAACAGGTGAGATTTGAACCGCCAAACTTCTGGCAGCCAGCAGTCAACAGGAGTAGCTTCCAGTACTGCATTCTAACCACGGCTCCTGTAGACGTGAATAACGATCATAGGTCTCTTTTTTCAGACCCGTCGACTAAACACTCATCTGGCGGGACCCAGGGGAAGAGCCTTCTTTGTGGCAGCCCCGACCCTCTGGAATCAGCTCCCCCCAGAGATCAAAATTGCCCCCACCCTCCTTGCCTTTCGTAAGCTCCTTAAAGCTCACCTCTGTCGTCAGGCATGGGGGAACTGAGATATTCCTTCCCCCCAGGCCTATACAATTTATGCATGATATATTTGGGTGTATGTTTGGTTTTTAATAAGGGTTTTTAGTTATTTTAAATATTAGATTTGTTATACGTTGTTTTATTATTGTTGTTAGCCGCCCTAAGTCTACGGAGAGGGGCGGCATACAAATCTAATAAATAAAATAACTGAGCAATTACTCAGTGAATAGCTGTAAGTTGAGGACTTGTAATGTGTGGAAATGCAGTTTGAAACTTAGTCAGAATTCAAAGTGTGTCCTTTGGAAAGTCACACCCTTGACAAGTTTACTCTCAAGAAGTACAAATTGTAGTACCAGAGAATAGAATAGAATAGAAGAATAGAGTAGAGTAGAATAGAATAGAACAGAACAGAATAGAATAGAATAGAATTCTTTGTTGGCCAAGTGTGATTGGACACACAAGGAATTTGTCTTGGTGCATATGCTCTCAGTGTACATAAAAGAAAAAGATACATTTGTCAAGAATCATGTGATACAATACTTAGCGATTGTCATAGGGGTCAAATAAGCAATGAAGAAAATATTAATAAAAATCTTAGGGTACAAGCAACAAGTTCCAGTCATACAGTCTTAAGAGGGAGGAAAAGGATGATAGGAACAATGAGAAAAAACTAGTAGAAATAGAAGCGCAGATTTAGTAAAAAGTTTCACAGCATTGAGGGAATTATTTGTTTAGCAGAGTGATGGCGTTCGGGGAAAAACTGTTCTTGTGCCTAGTTGTCTTGATGTGCAATGCTCTATAGCGTCATTTTGAGGGTAGGAGTTGAAACAATTTGTGCCCAGGATGCGAGGGGTCAGTAAATATTTTCACCGTCCTCTTTTGACTGGAGAGAAATGTCTCACAGCTTACTTCTGTTACCTCCCTAGTTCAAAACTACTCTGGAGAAGGCAAAGCAAGCCCTGGAAGGGGAGAATGTAGAGATGCAGAAGGAAGTGAAGATCCTCCAAGGAGCCAGGCTGGAATCTGAGCAGCGGCGTAAGAAGCTTGAGAGCCAAGTCCAGGAACTGCAACTCAGGGCAGCTGAAAGCGAAAGAGTCAAATCTGAACTCACCGATAGGCTGGTGAAGTTGCAGGTGTGTGAGTCTGTCTCTAAAAAAAGAAACAATAATTGAATTTTGAATGGCTGTGTTCTACTGCAAAATATTTCTGCCCACCAAGCACTCTCTAGATCCTTGGACTCTTGAACCAATCTCCACCCTGACCATTCCAACTGACCATTAAAGGAACTCAACCAGGACATGAAGGGCACCAGGTTGCAGGAGGTTGCCATGGGAATCATCTTCCTAGTTTTATTTAAGGCTCTTATATGCCTCTAGATGCTGGTTTTCTGCCATGCAACCCACAGAATTCTATGTTTAGGTTTTCATTATGCAAGGCCTTTTTTTTCTCTTTGCATAATTTTGCTTAAGAGGCGATGGAGGAAATGCTGGTTAGTTGATCGATGTTTAATGAGAGACATTTGAGGATGGGCAAAGAATTGATGGGAACAAACTGACCAAGTAGGGAGCAAGTGAATGGCAGACAGGGGGGAAGGGAAGGGCACACAGGGAGCATCCCTGACGTGGCTTTGTCTGAAAGCTATGAAACCACGGCCACTGTCTTCACTGTTTTCTGAGCCTTCAGCAATCATGGTTAGTTTGATTTTTCATGCTTTTCGCAGAACCACAGGAACTAGAAATATTCATGCTTCCAAGCCGAGTTTCCCAAAATGTCATCTTCTGAGCCAGACTCCGTGTCCTTATATGTTTGGTTGAATGAATGTTATATGAAACTCTGCCTTAGTTTTTCATTTGTAAGAATTTAATAATTCAATGTTCTTTGATGCATTTTCACTTTTCCATTGTTGTTGGTTTATTTTTTTTCCCTTATCTGCCTGGGATGTTTACCTCCTGGAATCAGAATGAGCTTGATGGAGTTTCTGGTACCTTGGGAAGTGCAGAATCCAAGACAATAAAGCTGGCCAAGGATCTGGCTACTGTTGAATCCCATCTGCAGGATACTCAGGTACATAGGAAGGGCGGGGTGGGGTTGGGTGGGGAACCTCAGCAGCTGGTAGAGAACTATGTTTGTTTCAGGGATGTAAACATAAATGTGCTCTGATCCTTGGTGAGTTTTCAAAGGGGATCCTGGAAACTTAGAGAGTGGGAGAGGAACCTTAACTTATAGCTTGAACCCGTTTGTGTAGCTATGAGCACATTGAAACCTACCCATTGTCACAGCTACTTCAGGAGTTGCTTTGACTGTCAATGAGCTTGTAACTCAAACTGCTGGTTGTCACCTGTATGGCCATTCATGTCCCAGGACCTAGAGACATATAAGATCTCCTCCTGGGATTGAATCTGCCCACCCAATGGGATTGGAAAGAGAGAGATTTACCAGGACAGTGTTTTTCAATTATTTTCTGTTTCATGCTCCCCTCAATTCTCCACTGGGACGATTGTTTGCAATATTCAGCACATTTTCCCTGAAAAATACCAAGTGGCTTATCAAAGTCATTGAGGTGTAATGGTGTTACATAGAAACATAGAAGACTGACGGCAGAAAAAGACCTCATGATCCATCTAGTCTGCCCTTATACTATTTCCTGTATTTTTATCTTAGGATGGATATATGTTTATCCCAGGCATGTTTAAATTCAGTTACTGTGGATTTACCAACCACCTCTGCTGGAAGTTTGTTCCAAGGATCTACTACTCTTTCAGTAGAATAATATTTTCTCATGTTGCTTTTGATCTTTCCCCCAACTAACTTCAGATTGTGTCCCCTTGTTCTTGTGTTCACTTTCCTATTAAAATACTTCCCTCCTGGACCTTATTTAACCCTTTAACACATTTAAATGTTTCGATCATGTCCCCCTTTTCCTTCTGTCCTCCAGACTATACAGATTTAATTCATTAAGTCTTTCTTGATAAGTTTTATGCTTAAGACCTTCCACCATTTTTGTAGCCCGTCTTTGGACTTGTTCAATTTTAAATGTTTCGATCATGTAATGCCTTAATTTATGTGGCTTCATGCTGTCCACTGCTAACATTTTTAGACACAGTAACCATACCAATCTTTCCTCATCTCCCATACTAGTCACAGTGAAGCCAAGCGCTACATATGCCTCGTCATATTTCCTCATCTTAGTTTTCGGGAGACTTACATTTGTCTCATTATCTCTGTCTCTCTCCTTTCTTTTTATCTCTGCTAAATATTTTTCCATGGCGTCTCTTAAGCGTTTGTTATATGCACTATATATCTCCTACTCTGTGCTGTGTGCTATTGTTTGGTGCAAAAAAGCCTCTACTCCCTGCGGCAAAAAAATCATGTTCCCTGGGGTCATGTGCTCCCCTAGCATCACTCCATGCCCTCCCCAGGGGCACCCGCCCCACTATTTGAGATACACTGACCTAGGGTCTCTTCTTTGAAACAATGGTCTCTCTCTACAAGCACTTTGGGGATGAGCTTTCACAAGACATACAGTCCTTCTTCAACCTTTTTGGCTTCTGAAGGGCCATAAAGGCCTGGCTGGTAAGGAGGCAATTTTGAGGACACAGAAGTTCAATCTCTTCCCACAACTTGGTATGGGGGCTTTTATTTGTTGGAATTATTTCTATTATCGTTGTGGTGGTCTTTAAGTCTCTTACAGCCCATGGCATAGAAACCTTTGCAAATAAGAAAATAAATAAAGTTATTAATATATTTATCATAGAAAATGCCATGATAAAGCAACACTGGGCAATGTACATATAGCCATAAGAAACATAAAAGCCATATATAAATGCCATAATAACAATTAAAAGCAAAGTCATAAATGTGATTGTGCCAGTTCACTCAATAATAGTAGTTCCTAATTAGTTATAGAAGAGCTGTGCAGAGGTCTTGTGTTTAAAATGCCAAATATGGTTTGGCTCCTGCATGTAGCACTTGTTGGGAACCCCTTAGAAGCAACTTATGTCTTTTCATGCACAGATCATGCATCAGGTGTGCAAGTCCCCAGCTGGTTCAAAAAGTTCCCAAGAGATGTTGCATTTATTTTGCTCGCTCATTTTGCTTTCTAATCGAGGTTTCCATATAGCCCTAGTTTTAATAGCAATAGCACTTATATACCGCTTCACAGCGCTTTTACAGCCCTCTCTAAGCGGTTTACAGAGTCAGCACATTTCCACCAATAATCCGGGTCCTCATTACCCACCTCAGAAAGATGGAAGGCTGGGTCAGGCTTTAACACGGAAACGTTATTCAAAACTTGCTAAAGAGAAGTTACTTTGGAATTTTATAGATGTTCCTGAGCATTGTTGGCTCAGGAATTCTGGGAGTGGACGTCGAAAAGGGGCCATATCTGCCTAACCCCTGTTCTAATGGATAAGGGCTAATTCTGGGCTAGAAAGCAGGAGGCCATGAATTCAGGTCCAACTTTAGCCATGAAAGCCAACTGGGTGACTTTGGGCCAGTCACTCTTTCTCAACCGAACCCAATTCACAGATTTGTTTTTTCAGGGAAAGTAAGAAGAGGAAAATATGTTGGATAAGTTCACCATCTTTTATTTTATTTTATTTATTGTTAGAGTTGAAAGGGACCATGCAGGTCATCAAGTTCAACCCCCTGCCTGAGCAGGAATCTTGAATTGTTTGTTAAAATAATAAGGGCGTGGAGATGGATGGATGGATGAACGGACAGGGAGAGAAGGAGATAACCTTATTCCTATGAGGAAGATATTACCGTATATCCAAGGGGAAGGGGATGGATCCAGCCTCTGTTCCACACCTTTTATCCTTCTCTCCCATCTCCCACCCCAGGAATTGCTCCAGGAAGAGACGAGGCAGAAGCTCAATCTGAGCTCTCGAGTCCGGCAATTGGAAGAGGAGAAAGGAGCTCTGCTCGAACAGCTGGAGGAGGAAGAAGCTGCCAAGGCCAACTTCAGTCGCCAGATCCAGAGTCTGCAGCAGCAGGTGGGGTAGCATGAAAGAAGAACTGACCACAGAAGGAAACGCAGCCCAAGCAAAAACGGAGCAAAGAGAGAAAAAGTTGATTAATTTAACATTAAATGATGCATTATTGTATTACCGTATTTTTTGGAATATAAGATGCACTGAAGTATAAGACACAACTTAGTTTTGGGGGAGGAAAATAGGGGAAAGAATCTGCTTACTATCTGGCTAGCGTCCTCGGTCTGGTCAGCTTCAGTACATTATTTTATCCCCTGGTTAAGGCTTTAAAAAAACTTTATTTGGAGAGTAATAATGAAAGAGTTTGCAAGCCAGTAAGAGCTGGGAACATCGTTAGCACCTGGAAAGAAACATTCGAAGCAAGTAGAGCAATTGGGAAAAAACCTGCAAAGACTTAGGGCTTGGAAAACATACTTCGCAGAGAGTAACAAATGAAAGAGCTTGCAAGCCAGTAAGAGCTGGGAACATCATTAGCACCTGGTTAGGGCTGGAAAGAAACTTATTCCGAGCAAGTTAGAGCAATGAAAAAAACCCTGGAAAGACTTAGGGCTTGGAAAACATTCTTTGCAGAGAGAAACGATGAAAGAGTCTGCAAGGTAAGAGTTGAGAAGATCATTACCAGCTAGTTAGGGATGGGGAAAAAAGCTACATTCAGAATATAAGATGCACCCATATTATCAGCCTATTTTAGGGAGGAAAAGGGTGCGTCTTATACAGTGATGGGCTCCTACGGGTACGGTCAGAAACGCAGTTCCGGTAGCAAAATTTGGAGCTCCACCCCAGAGCACCCAATTTGCACTGAAAGATGTTGAAACAAAATGCATAAGCCACACCCACAGTGTGGTAGTAAAATTTTTGGTAGCCCATCACTGGTCTTATACTCTGAAAAATACGGTAGTTTTATATATTGGATATGGCAAATAGACTTAATCAATAAAAGTCTTCTCCTACTCTTCCTCCCTTCTCCCTCCTCCTCCTCCTCCTCCTCCTCCTCAATCAGGACTTACTCTTCTCTCCTCAGGGGTTTTATTAGGAAAATGTGGTTCCAGGCCCAGTCCTGCCAAATCTCTTTTTCTTACCTCTCGATAAAACATCCTGAGGTTATATTTGTAAACAGTTTTGTCAGGACATCAAAGGGAGACACATCATGAAGGTCACAGAGGAGAGGAGAGAACTTCTATGTTCTACCGGAAGCTTCCATTCCCTCAGCATCTTTAGTAGTAGAGATGGATAGAATATGTGTGGTTTTTCTCGGCTCTTTTAACCAGGTGATGGAGAGCAAGAAGAAACTGGAGGAGGATGCTGGAATAGCAGAATCAATTGAGGAAGCTCGGCGCCGGGCAACCAAGGAACTAGAGGCCCTCACTTTGCGCTACGATGAACGGGTTCAGGCCTGTGACAAGCTGGAGAAAGGCCGAACCCGCCTGCAGCAGGAGCTGGATGATGTCACCGTGGCCCTTGACCAACAGCGCCAGGTGGTCTCTGCCCTCGAGAAGAAGCAGAAGAAATTTGACCAGGTGAGGCCTTCTGTCATCCATCAGATCTCTCCCCAGAACTTTGTTTTATCCACGCTATAGCTTTATCGTACAATAGTGAAGTTTTGCCTTGAATTCTTAAATACTTTGGTCTCTAAAATGAAAACTGCCCATAAACTGAGCAGTTAACTCCCTTGTAACAGATGTCCTTTATATCTTCTCAAAGAACTCCATCACTATCATCCTCACCTCCAAATTGTCACAACAGGCCAGGTAGCTTGGCTGTCTATCTGCCTATTTGATTAAATTGTTAAACTTGGTGGGGAGGGGGACCCCTCAATTTGATAAGGAAATTTTGGATTCTTTCTTCCCATTCCCCCATCCTTTAACTTCTTCGCAAACTCATTTTCTTCAAATACAGGAAACAAAATTTGGTGTACAGTACTTATTTATTAATTTATTTTATTATATATTATTTTAATTCAATTTAACAAACTTGAGTTTGTTTTATTTGATTTTGTCTTTTTAATAGAACAAACAAGCACATCAAAAATATACAAAAGGAAGGGAAAAAGCACTTTTAAAAGCTTTTTTTTTAAAAAAAAATACCCAAACCATTTGTACAGGTTGTCCTCACTTAACAACTGGTTGCTTAGTAACCATATGAAGAACTCCCAAAAATTATTTATAACCTGACCTCAAAATTATGCACCCTCCCCCATGGTTGTGTGATCAAATTTGGGCACCTGCAACCCCATAGCCATGTGACTATAATTTTTGACTTTTTTGCCAGTTCCTGGCAGTTTTTTCTGGTTTCTCACAAAATAACACCCATTTGGAAAAATAGATTGGCTTAACAACTATGTAATTCACTTAATGATCATGTGGTTCTCTTAATGACCTTGGTTATTCACTTTACAATTGATTGTAAAACACAGCCAGTTCACAAACAGTGACCTGCTTAATTGCTGCAAGGATTTGCAACCCAATTCAATTGTGGACTTTATATCTGTACAGATTTGCTGTAGTTAGTAATTACCTCATTAATAGAACTACAAAAATGTTATTCCAAATTTGAATGAAATCGCGGATAAAATTGATCTAGCGAAAGTTGTCATTTCTAAAGTTCTAAAGTTGGTTAAGTTGCTTTTCCAAGAGGCAACTCAACTTTCGGGGGGGAGGGGTGTGTGAAGTCATTTCACTTCACATCCAAGAAGGTTCTTCAACTCTGGATGGATGGGGGCGCTGAATTCTTCAGCCAGAGCTGAAGAAGCTTTTTGGATAAGAAGCAAAACATCTTCAAAGAAAAATCAGAAGGTCCAGTTGCCTCTTAGAAAAAAAACAAAATAGAAAAAAATACAAAGTATAAAAAAGAAATTTATTATTTGCTAATACATATATTGGTTGCGGCACGAATTTCATTTGCACAGAAATGGAAAGAAAAAGAAATACCAAAAGATGTAGAGGTATTTAAAAAAATTATAGAATGTGCAGAATTAGACATGATGACAAAACGTTTGAACAACCAAGCTGAAACAGCATTTTATAAATTATGGGATAAAGTATATGAATGGTGGAATTTTAAAAATAGTATTAAAAATTAAATATGTAAGAATTTATAACTATTCGAATTCATTATTCTGAAGGTTTATAAGATAGAATGAAATAGTTTTAAAACAATTTTATAGCATGATAAAATTGAAGTGTTATTTTTTTATATTTTTTATTTTTTATTTTTTTTGAATAAGTATATGATATTTTATAGATAAAGAAATTTAATTAACATAAAGAATATAGAGTTAAACTTAATAAGAATGTAATGTGCATATGTGACATTTCTGTATCGATCTGATTATAATTAGGGTTTTTTCTTTCTGTATTAGTTAGACTTCTATGACAAGCGGAGCAATGATAGTTCCTTAAATGTTTAATGTTGTTTGTTTTTTTGTCTGTCTTTTGGAAAAATAATAAAAAATATTTTTTAAAAAAGAAAAAACCACCTTTGGGATAACTGTGACCTGGATGACTGAGAATTTCCATAGACCTTTGGTACCAAATAATAAAACAGAATGAATTTCTCGTGTAGCAACAATTGAGAGACGTGGTTGGTACACAGATGTATTTTTGAATGAAGAACATGTACTAACTAAGCCATGTTTGGGCTTCTGGCAGATGTTGGCTGAGGAGAAGCTGATCTCAGCCCGTCACGCTGAGGAGAGGGACCGGGCAGAAGCGGACTCCCGTGAAAAGGAGACCAAGGTGTTGTCACTGAGCCGTGCTTTGGAAGAGGCTTTAGAAATAAGGGAGGAGCTGGAGAGGCAGAACAAGCAGCTGCGGACAGAAATGGACGACCTGGTCAGCTCCAAGGATGACGTTGGCAAAAATGTAAGTTTATTTATTTATGGCCAGTTTGGTCAGTTTAGCAGTTAAGCGCTGAGGTAGAAACAGGGGATTGAGACTTCTAGTTGCGCCTTAGGCATGAAAGCCGGTTGGTTGACATTGGACCAATCACCAGGAGACCAATAGTTCTAGTTCCGCCTTTAATCATGAAATTGACTGTGCGACTTTGGGCCAGTCATTCCCTCTCAGCCGAACCCACCTCACAGGGTTGTTGTTGCTGTGGGAAGTTAGGAGGAGGGAGAAGTATTGCATAGGTTTACTGCTTTGAGTTATTTATTAAAAACAATAAGAAAGGCAGGATGTAAATAGATTAGATTAGATTAGATTAGATTTATTGGATTTATATGCCGCCCCTTTCCGTAGACTTGGGGCGGCTCACAACAATGGTAAACAATACATAGTAACAAATCTAATATTTAGCAATCTAAATTACAGTTTTAAGTTAAAAAATCCAAAAGAACCCCAATATATAAAAAACAAGCACACAGTCGAATCATACACAGAAACTACACGGGCAAGGGGGAGATGTCTCAATTCCCCCATGCCTGACAGCAGAGGTGGGTTTTAAGGAGTTTCCGAAAGGCAAGGAGGGTGGGGGCAGTCCTAATCTCTGGGGGGAGCTGGTTCCAGAGGGTCGGAGCCACCACAGAGAAGGCTCTTCCCCTGGGTCCCGCCAGACAACATTGTTTAGTCGATGGGACCCAGAGAAGGCCAACTCTGTGGGACCTAACCGGTCGCTGGGATTCGTGCAGCAGGAGGCGGTCCCGGAGATATTCTGGCCCGATGCCATGAAGGGCTTTATAGGTCATAACCAACACTTTGAATTGTGACCGGAAACTGATCGGCAACCAATGCAGATAAATAAATGTAATCCACCTGTCTCCTGATTCCATCAGGGAAGCAGTGGCTTAGAATTAAAACAGCAAGATGGGATTTTAAAAATGGGAAAGATGTCACCCTTCTCTGAATCCTGTTCTGAGTGGGGTAGGATAAAGCAGATTAAAATCTAGAGCCACAATCCAGTTAAATAGGCTTATTTTTAATTTAACATAACACTGGTATAATTGGGGCTTTTGAGCAAGACAAGTTTCTGTAGGTGGTGGATGTATGTTGCATAGCAGTCATGAAAAGGAGATTCTCCCAGTATTCTTGACACTGGAGGAGCACGCCACCAGTCTTATGAGGTAGATCAGAGATGATTCACCTCTTACCGAGAGAGTTTTATCTTTTTTTAGAATCCATGATCTTTACTTATTCAAGAACGTTGCAGTTTCCAGACCATTAGCCTTTGCAACTAATGACATTGTGATGGCACAATATTTCAATATTAGGACCAGACTATTTACGGGAACGTCTCCTGCCTCATGTATCCCAGTGGCTGGTCAGATCCCACTGAGTCAATCTTCTCCAGGTCCCATGAGCCAAGCAATGTCGCCTGGCGGGGCTTAGGCGAAGTGCCTTGTCTGTGGTGGCTCCAGTCCTTTGGAATCAGCTCCCCCCAGAGATTCACACACCTTTACTGGCAGGCCTGGGGCCGTTGAGCATTGACACTCTGCTCTGGCTGATAGTATGACTGAAATGGGATGAAGTCGGTTGAATGGTTTTAAATGTGCGAGGTTTTTAAGATTAGGTTTTAAATGTTTGGATTTTCAAATGTAGCTTTTATGGTTGGATTTTATAACTATAATAATAATAATAATAATAATAATAATTATTATTATTATTATTATTATTATTATTATTATTATTATTTTTAAAAAACAACAACGTTTATTTATAATGCCCTTTTAACAAAGGGCATAACAGCAAGCCGTATACAACTAACAAAGACAGACGGTAGGCAATACACACACTTATCTAAAACACAACTAATAAAATCACAAACCTTGTTAAAACCATTCCCAACCTCTCCAATGTCCTCCGCTCTTGCTGATCTCCAGAACAAGGATGTTTCAATCTGCCGAATCAAAGAGGAATGCCTATAATGCCTTGCGTAAGCGGAGAAAATTCTCCTCTACCTGAAGCTCTAAGGGAAAGATTGTTCCACAGACATGGGGCTATTCTGTCTATTTTGTATTCCTTTTTATTCTGTAAGCCGCCCTGAGTCCCCTGGAGAGGAGCAGCCTAGAAATCCAGATACATGATAGATAGATAGGTAGGTAGGTAGGTAGATTGTTTTTAATATATATGGGATTTTTAGTAGCAATTTTTAAAAATTTATTTATTTATTTATTCATTCATTCATTCATTCATTCATTCATTTATTTATTTATTTATTTATTTATTTATTTATTTATTTATTTATTTATTTATTAGATTTGTATGCCGCCCCTCTCCGTTGACTCGGGGCTTAATTAATTAGATTTGTTGTCGTGCTGTTTTTTGTATTCTGTGAGCCGTCCCGAGTCTTCGGAACAGGGTGGCATACAAATCTAATAAAATAATAATAATAATAATAATAATAATAATAATAATAATAATAAAGATAGATATGATAGATATAGGTAGGTAGGTAGGTAGATAGGTAGATAGATAGATAGATAGATAGATAGATAGATAGATAGATAGATAGATAGATAGATAGTTTTTCATATATATGGGATTTTTAGTAGTAATTTTTAATTAATTAGATTTGTTGTCATGCTGTTTTTTGTATTTTGTGAGCCGCCCCGAGTCTTTGGAGAAAGGTGGCATACAAATCTAATTAATAACAACAACAACAACAACAACAACAACAGATAGATAGATAGATAGATAAGATAGATATCCTGTTAGTCAACCTACCCGCCCGTATCTGCTTGACATCTTCCTGTAGAAACACATGTGATTCTTCCGTCTCTGACACTTCTGCTTTGGGATTCAGGTGCATGAGCTTGAGCGCTCCAAGCGGGCCTTGGAGCAGCAAGTGCAAGAGATGCGGACACAACTGGAGGAACTGGAAGATGAGCTGCAGGCTGCAGAGGACGGGAAGCTGCGCCTGGAGGTCAATATGCAGGCCTTGAAGGCCCAGCACGAGAGGGAGCTGCAGAACCGCGATGATGCCAACGACGACAAGAAGAAACTGCTCAGCAAGCAGGTAGGAAGGAAAGAGGAGAAGTGGAGGTGAATGCCCTTCCCCCCAAATCTGATCAGTCTTTGATGACCTAGGTGGGATTTAAGATCAAAAGGAGGCATCGGGAAATGCTGTGTGCAGTGTTTCTCCATATTGACAGCTGGAAGATGTCTGGACTTCAGTTCCCAGAATTCTCCAGCCAGCCATGCCATGCTGGCTAGGAAATTCTGGATGTTGAAATCCACACAATATGGAGAAACACTTGATGTTCATTCAAAGTAAAGTGGTCCTTGACCATATTTCTGTCAATCACAAACTTCTTACCTATTCATCTGGCTTTTTACAATTTCCTATAAAAGGTAGAGCAAAACTTTTCCTATGCTTTTCCTATGCCACCTGTTAACATTTTGACATCTTCATTGAGAAGCTGATCTGCTGGGAGGGGTTTTCTCCCTTTTTATTGAACTTATTTAGAGGACCTCTTTTTTCTTATCCTTAGCCCCCTTTGCTACCTTTAGCTCATCCTAAACTCTTAGTTTCATGACACATCTATAGTTCCAAGCTCTCTCTGGAAATTCCTAGTGTTTTACAAAGTTTGTATCTCAATAGATGAAGAGAGGATTATGATAACGATGATAATAAGAGCCAGGGTGGCACAGTGGTTAGAGTGAAACACTGCAGGCTACTTCAGCTAGTTACTAGCTGTAGTTCAGCTGTTCAAATCTCACCACTGGCTCAAGGTTGACTCAGTTTTCCATCCTTCCAGGGTGGGTAAAATGAGGACCCAGATTGTTGGGAGCAACACGCTGATTCTGTAAACCACTTAGAGAGGGCTGTAAAAGCACTACAAAGTGGTAGATAAGTCCAAGTGCTATTGCTATTGTAATAATAATAATAATAATAATAATAATAATAATAATAATAATAATAATAATAATAATAATAACAACAACAACAACAACAGCAACAGAGCTGGAAGGGACCTTGGAGGTCTTCTAGACCAATCTCCTACTTAGGCAGGAAACCCTACACCACTTCAGACAAATGGTTATCCAACATCTTTTTTAAAACTTCCAGTGTTGGACATTCACAACTTCTGGAGGCAGGCTGTTCCACTAGTTAATTGTTCTAACTGTCAGTAAATTTTTCGTTAGTTCTAAGTTGCTTCTCTCCTTGTTTAGTTTCTACCCATTGCTTCTTGTTCTACCCTCAGGTGCTTTGGAGAATAGTTTGAGTCCCTCATCTTTGTGGCAACCCTTGAAATATTCAACAGTGCTATCATACTATCCCTAGTCTTTCTTTTCATTAAACTAGACATAAACAGTTCCTGCAACCGTTCTTCATATGTTTTAACCTCCAGTTCTCTAATCATCTTTGTTGTTCTTCTCTGCACTCTTTTTAAACCTCAACATCCTTTTTACATCGTGGCAACCAAAACTGAATGCAGTATTCCATGTGTGGTCTTACCAAGGCCTTATAAAGTGGTATTAACACTTCACGTGATCTTGATTCTATTCCTCTGTTAATGCAGACTAGAACTGTGTTGGCTCTTTTGGCAGCTGCTACACACTGCTGGTTCATTATTATTAAGATTATTAAGTTTAAAGAGGTCTTTGTGGCTCTGTAAATCATCTGTGAATTCAATTAAGTTAATTTGACAGTATTTCTAGCCCACATCAATTCTGAAGGGTGCGGGGAAGATACAACCCAAATCGTTTCCTTGGTTGAGCAAGAAATGGTGATGCCAGCTGGGTTTCCCAACTTTGGTAATTTTAAGTATATAGACTTCAACTCCCAGAATTCCACAGCCGACATTGACATTGCTGAGACTTTTGGGAGTTGAAGTTCACTCATGTTCAAATTGGCAAGGTTGAATCAGTATTTGAACTACTATTTGCATTGCCACATGTTTTCATGAAGTTTTTTTTTCAACGAAATTCTCAAATTCATTTATTTGGAATTCTTAGCAGGAATGGATATTTTGAACCTAAGGTGCTACTCCTTTTGTTTGCTTCTGTTCTGTTTGGACAAAGCTTATCTTTTACTTTCTGTTTTGCACTTAGGACAATCATGATGAGTAATTTAGTCCCGCCACATACTCACCTCCTTGACTGGACAATTTTTGAGAGATATAATGCCTACGGGATTGTCCTACTGGATTGGGTGGCATAGAAGTCGAATGAATTAAATTAAATTAAATTAAATTCTGCGAAGACAGAAAAAGAGGGAAATGCAAACAGCCTACTTAGCTTATAATGCCCCTTTTAGGATAGCTTTCACTGCAATCCTAAAGTGAACTTGCTGCTCTCTCAAAGTGTGCCTTGTATCTTACGAGAAGATCTCTGCATTCTGAGATAGTGGAGTTTCAGACCATGGCATAACCTTGATGGCAGATCAAAGCGGCAGCTTTTTGCTGATGCTTTTTCCCTTGCAACTTCGCAGGTGCGAGAATTGGAGGCGGAACTGGATGCCGAGAGGAAACAAAGGGCCCAAGCGCTTGCTGCCCGGAAGAAGTTGGAGATGGATCTTCAGGAAGCCCAGGCCCAATTGGATGCAACTACCAAAGGAAGGGACGAAGCCTTGAAACAGCTGCGCAAGTTGCAGGTATATTTCGGTGTGAACGTGGGCAACCAGGAAGAGAGATCCTAGGTTTTTTTTTTAAAGAGCTATATTGTGTATTGAGTTTTAACTTTCATTGTATAAGAAGTTATGTTTGTGTTGCAAAGAGCTTCCAGGTAAATGTTGGCATAGGGCAGGGGTCCTCGAAACTTGGCAACATTAAGACTTGTGGGCTTAACTGGCTGTAGAATTTTAGTTGAAGTCCACAAGTCTTAACATTGCCAAGTTTGAAGATCTCTGGCATAGGGGGTCTTTAAATAAGTAAAAAGGAGAATGTGGTGGAATGTAGTCTGGATTCCCAAAGAGGGGGGCTCATTCCAGAGGACCAAGAGGAAACGAAGTTTAGATAGTTTGGTTGAAAGTAATTTTTTTAAAGGTAGCTCCTCCCTAGAAGTTCTCAGTAAGAGTATATCTTACAAAGAGTTGCTTTGCTTTGGTGAGATTTCAGTTTACAAGTGAGGAACAATAAAATAAACCGCTTAGAAGTCACTCTGCGTGTCTTTCTTGCTTTGGGGAACCTGATGGAGAAGAACAAACAGGAAGTCCTCATTGGGCAACCACAGTTACTGGTCATTACGCAAAGCATTTGCTAAATGAAACCGTGATTGTGCTTATGATCTTACTGCAGCTTTGCTTTATAGACCAGTGAAGGCTGTAAATGAGAAGATTGGGCATCAAGTTACCAACTGTACACACACAAAACACACACGCATGTGTATCTGTGTGTGCATGAATAATGGTACATGATATTAGCTATAAAAACTAATGCTACATGATACTAGGTATAAAATAATAACATAATCTCAAGTATATATAATATCATAGTCTCATATAATGAAATCTTATAGTCAGTATTAGGTTCCTACTTGGACCAGGGGAGGGAGGACACGGCGCACTAGTAGCGGAAATGGAACTGTGCACGCAGCTCCCGGTGATTGGCAGGTGGGTGTGCACATCGGAGCGAGATTTGGCTTCTGCCCATGCTCATGAAGCCAAATCTCGCGAGAGGATGCACACGAGATTTCAGCAATTTTTAAAAATCCTACGCACCTGTGTGTCTTCTTGCAAGATTGCATTCCCACACAGAAGCCAAATTTTGTCCAATGCACATGTGCGCCCACCAGGTATTCATGCACACTTGCCGGTCACCTAGATTTGCGCACACATCAGCACCGGCAGTGTCAGAAAGTTGGAACCCCCACCTGCTTCTAGTCCTGCCAACCTGATAACCTCGTTCTGCTCTCTTTTTCCTCTTAATTCCAGGCCCAGATGAAGGAACTCTGGCGAGAGGTTGAGGAAGCCCGGGCAGCCCGTGAGGAGATTTTTATTCAGTCTCGTGAGAGTGAGAAGAAGCTGAAGAATCTGGAGGCGGAGCTACTGCAGCTTCAGGAGGTGAGCAGGAGGCTCTGCAGTGGGTGGTTACATAGAAACATAGAAGACTGACGGCAGAAAAAGACCTCATGGTCCATCTAGTCTGCCCTTATACTATTTCCTGTATTTTATCTTAGGATGGATCTATGTTTATCCCAGGCATGTTTAAATTCAGTTACTGTGGATTTACCAACCACGTCTGCTGGAAGTTTGTTCCAAGGATCTACTACTCTTTCAGTCAAATAATATTTTCTCATATTACTTCTAATCTTTCCCCCAACTAACCTCAGATTGTGCCCCCTTATTCTTGTGTTCACTTTCCTGAACCTTATTTAACCCTTTAACATACTTAAATGTTTCGATCATGTCCCCCCTTTTCCTTCTGTCCTCCAGACTATACAGATGGAGTTCATTAAATCTTTCCTGATAAGTTTTATGCTTAAGACCTTCCACCATTTTTGTAGCCCGTCTTTGAACCCGTTCAATTTTATCAATATCTTTGATAAAATAAATATCTTTGGCTGAGTGGGAATATGAGTCCAGGTGAGATATGGACTTTTAACTCCCAGGGAGTCCCAGAGCACATAGGCATAACGTATATATTAATGCAATCTGAGCTTCCAAAATACATTCATTAACAAAATAGGATCTCTTATATTCTGATAAGTGTAAAATGAGCATCACGGCTTTGTTGTAGGAAGGTTCTGAATCAGGAAGTAGTGGGAAATAACCTGATTGGTCAAAAATTCTTCCACGAAGCTATATTGTCTCATTTTCATCCATCTTTTGTTTTCCATGCTTTCCATCATTTGTAGGAACTGGCAGCATCTGAGAGAGCCAAGAGGCAGGCCCAACAGGAGCGTGATGACCTGGCAGATGAGCTGGCCAATGGAAACAGTGGCAAGTGAGTGCAGGGGAACCGCCTACTTCCTTATTCCCACCTTCTGAGGTCCATTTTCATCCTTTGGTGCGGAATGGATTGTTCGGAATTAATCTGGATTAATAGGTCAGTGATAGCAAACCTTTTTTGGCTCAGGTGCCAATAGTATGTGCGCACGCAATAATGTGCATGTGTGTGCCCACATCGTCACTCATGTGCACAACCGCTGCGCTGTCCCCACACATGCACACATCAACACACACACACTGCGCTGACCCCCATGCACGCATACAGGCCAGTGATGGGCTATCAACATTTTTACTCACACACTGGGCACGGCTTATGCATTTTTTTCAACATCTTTCAGTGCAAATTGAGTGCTCTGCAGCTCCACTTTCGCTACCCAACTCGTTCTCCCCCATCCGGGCAGTAGCTCACCCCTGATCATCTACTATATACTGTCTGGTTTGGTGCTGCAACCCAACAGGACCGACACAGACTTCAGAGGATAATCAGAACTGCAGAAAAAACAATTGCTACCAACCTGCCTTCCATTGAGGACCTGTAAACTGCACGAGTCAAAAAGAGGGCGGGGAAAATATTTACTGACCCCTCCCATCCTGGACATAAACTGTTTCAACTCCTACCCTCAAAACATCGCTACAGAGCACTGCACACCAAGACAACTAGATACAAGAACAGTTTTTTCCTGAACACCATCACTCTACTAAACAAATAATTCCCTCAAAACTGTCAGACTTTTTACTAAATCTGCACTTCTATTTCTACTAGTTTTTTCTCATCATTCCCATCATCTTTTCCTCCCACTTAGGACTCTATGACTGTAACTTGTTGCTTATATCTTAAGATTTTTATTAATTTTGATTGTTTCTTCATTGCTCATTTGACTCTTATGACAATCATTAAGTGTTGTACCACATGATTCTTGACAAATGTATCTTTTTCTTTTATGTACGCTGAGAGCATCTGCACCAAGACAAATTCCTTGTGTGTCCAATCACACTTAGCCAATAAAATTCTATTCTATTCTATTCTATATGGCTATTGATAGGTAGCTACCTATCTATTCTATATAAAGTGTATGTACATACACGCACACACAACTCTTTTAAAATTATACACATTCAAACTCATTTACTGCGATAGGAAAAACATACACAGAGCCCAGAAGGGGGAAAACAAAAAACAAAATTTTGCTACTGGTACTATGTACCTGACCAATATTTTGCTACCGGTACTGCGTACCTGACCGTACCCGTAGGAGACCATCACTGGTACAGGCCTCAGTGAATCCTCTGGATTTCCAGTAGGCACGTTGAGCTGCTTTTCATCATCCCTGAAAACAGCTGAAAAGAAGGATGAAGATCAGCAGGCCAGCATGAACATGTGCGCTGGAGCTGCCATAGGACAACACTTCGCATGCCCTCTGATGTGGCTTCGCTTGCCACCTATGGCACACATGCCACAAGCTCACCATCACTGGTATATATATATATATTTTAATAAACATTTTTATTGATTTTATAATATAAAAAAACACTCACACAACATATAACAAGTGCTCAGTGATTATGCCCACCACCAGACAAATATTCGTACTCCACCACCAAATCGGGGGTGTTTCTTGTATAAACCATTTTAACCCAAGAGCAAAATATTTATTTACATATTATAAAGTGATTCCAACTTGTTTCTTGTAGCTTGGTCTCGGATCCTACTCGCCATACCTTGTCCCATCGTCCCATCAGTTGTCGCAAGTCAGTTTCATTGACCAAATTCATCCTTTTGTCCATAATCTCAAAATGAATGTGGTCCACCATGTACCTATACCAATTTTGCATTGTCCATTTTGTCACGTCCTTCCAACCCAAGACTATTACCGCCTGAGCGCTTTCTATCGCTGCTTGTTTTATTTCTCTGAATTCTCCCATCTCATTACTTTTAACTTATACTGTCATTTCCTTAGTGATTATCCATCTTATATTTAATATCCTATTAATACCATCACTGGTATAGATTGCAGAAGCAGCCGCAATGCTCTTCTTGGAATGCCCTCTTTGTGTCAGGCATAAAGCCCTAATTCACCCCTGTTGTTTTAATCTCCATTTCAGGTCGGCTCTTCTAGATGAAAAACGCCACTTGGAGGCAAGAATTGCCCAGCTGGAAGAGGAGCTGGATGAAGAGCAAAGCAACATGGAACTCATGAATGACCGCTACCGTAAGCTCAGCATGCAGGTGAGATGTCTGCTTTCTAAGCAGGTTGAATCCGGACTGTTAACTCCAGCCAATGTTGAAACCCCCCTCTGGTTTCTCTCTCTCATTCCGTCTTCCGTGCAGGTGGAAACGATCACCACCGAACTGGCAGCGGAGCGCAGCTTCTCTCAGAAGACCGAGAACGCCCGGCAACAGCTGGAGCGCCAGAACAAAGACTTGAGGGCCAAGTTGGGTGAGATGGACTCATCTGTGAAGTCCAAGTACAAGTTGGCCATTGCAACTCTGGAGTCCAAGGTGGCCCAGCTGGAAGAACAGCTAGAGCAGGAGTCCAGGTGAGGCGATGACAGCAACACTGCCGGCATTGTAGGTCAGCAGTTCAAATCTCTGTAGGTCAGCGGTTCAGTTCTCATCACCGGCTCAAGGTTGACTCAGCCTTCCATCCTTCCAAAGTGGGTAAAATGAGGACCTGGATTGTGGGGGCAATAGGCTGGCTCTGTTAAAAAGTGCTATTGCTAACATGTTGTAAGCCGCCCTGAGTCTAAGGAGAAGGGCGGCATAAAAATCAATCAATTAATTAACTAATAATTAAATTAATTAAATTAATTAAATTAATTAAATTAATTAAATTAATTAAATTAATTAAATTAATTAAATTAATTAAATTAATTAAATTAATTAAATTAATTAAATTAATTAAATTAATTAAATTAATTAAATTAATTAAATTAATTAAATTAATTAAATTATTAAATTATTAAATTAAATTATAAATTAAATTAAATTAAATTAAATTAAATTAAATTAAATTAAATTAAATTAAATTAAATTAAATTAAATTAAATTAAATTAAATTAAATTAAATTAAATTAAATTAAATTAAATTAAATTCTGGGCTTCGAAGTTGGCTTGGCAGACTGATTAGAAAGCCGTGACAATAAATTCTGCATCTCAAGGCTTGGTGCCTCGGTGGGCCAGGTGCCACCCTGAGTATTGTTGAGGTGGTGGAACCCAGGGTCAACTGTGGATGTTGACTCAGAGTAGGTGGAGCCATGTCTTCTAAATCAGAGGTCTCCAACTTTAGCAACTTTAAGCCTGGTGGACTTCAAGTCCCAGAATTCCCCAGCCAGGCTTAAAGTTGCTAAGGTTGGAGACCCCTATACAAAGATGGCTGGGGAATTCTGGGACTTGAAGTCCGCCAGGCTTAGAGTTGCCAGGGTTGGAGACCCCTGTTCTAAATTACTAGGACTGCGGGGGAGTGTTAATTTTTAAAAGTATTTTAAGACTGTTTTAGGACTTATGCTATCATTATCATATTTTCTGCCTCAAAAATGGCGACCCAAGTAAGGTTTTAGAAAGGAAAATAGACCACATGTGATCCACCCGTGTTTTACATTTTCATTGTATAGCAAAGTATAACACACGTGTCTCAAAGCTGCTTTTTTTTTCCCAAGAGGCAGCTGGACTTTCTGGTTTTTTTCTTTGAAGACATTTCGCTTCTCACCCAAGAAGCTTCTTCAGCTCTGACCAGATGGTGGAGAAGAAGCTATAGAAGATTCTTGGATGAGAAGCAAAGTGTCTTCAAAGAAAAAAAACCCCAGAAAGTCCAGCTGCCTCTTGAAAAAAGCACCTTTGAGACAGCACTTAACACTTAGCACTTAGACTTATATACTGCTTCACAGTGCTTTACAGCCTCTCTAAGCAGTTTACAGAATCAGTATATTGCCCCCAACAATGTGGGTCCTTATTTTACCCACTTTGGAAGGATGGAAGTCTGAGTCAACCTGGAGCCTGGTGAGATTTGAATTGGTGAACTACAGCTAGCCACCCAGCCAGCAGTCAGCAAAAGCAGCTTGCAGTAACCCCTGCACCATTGCAGCTATGACCTGGATGACTGAGACTCTTGGAACTTCAACTCCCAGAATCCCCAGCCTACCATCAAGACCACAGGTCTTAAAGTTGCCGTGTTGGGCCTCCCTGACAGAACTGTAGAAATACACTCCTGACTGGTGACTGGAAGCACACGGAGGAATCGGTTGGGTTCATATTGTTGAAATAAGCCCATTTAATTCATTGTAGCAGTCAACTACATGTGACTCTCTTAAATCCACTTGATTTCAGTGGCTCTGCTCTAGAAAATGAGTGGCCCCGTGTGAGTTCATCCATTCCTTCTCACACTTCTCCCTCCTTTCCTAGAGAGAGGATGCTGTCAGGAAAACTTGTGAGGAGGGCAGAGAAGAAACTCAAGGAGGTGCTTCTGCAGGTTGACGAAGAGAGGAGAAATGCCGACCAGTTTAAAGATCAGGTACGTTCAGAGTTCGGTTCCTCCCGGTTTGGACCAGTTCACCCGAACCGGTAGCGACCTCCTGGTGACATCACGATGACATCACAGAACTAGTTCAGTCAGTGCCAGGCTGTAGATGCTGACATACATTTTTTTAATTTTTTTCCTTCTTCTGAGCATGTGCAGAAGCCTAGTTTCCAGCATTGTGCATGCAGCCGCCATCTTGTTTTTGGGGTGTTTTCCTTTTAAATTTTTTTTAAAATTTCCCCTTCTGGCCAACTTTCCGGCACTGTACATGCGGTCAACATCTTGTTTTCAGTTATTTATTTATTTTGGCTTTTGGAGCTTTTTTGGCACTGCGCATGTATCATGGGAGGAAGTAAAGTCGCAGCAAGGTAAGTTGGAACCCACCCCTGTGTATGTTGTAAATGGGCTAACCCAATGTTTTTCAAATATGGCCACTTTTAAGACATGTGGACTTCAACTCCCAGAATTCTACAGCCAGCCTCTTAAAAGTGGTCATGTTTGAAAAAACCTTGGACTAATCTGTCCTTATTTTTTTTCCATCCCGGACAGTAGATTCAGGGTTCAGCTATTGGAAAGGATGAAAAAGTAAAAAAGGGTAAACTTATTTTGGAAAAGTGCCATGCAAATTATATGTTTTCCTATCTTTCCCCCACATGCCTTTTTTTTTTGCATGCTAAAATAACCAAGCTATCTACCATAAAGAAAGTTAAAATCACCAGGTGCTTTCTAGGGAATCTCTTTATCTCAGGAGCAGAAATTTAGGCTTCCCTTCTGTGGTTGTTTTTGGGCAGGTTGAAAAAGGCCACCTGCGCCTGAAACAGCTGAAACGACAGCTGGAGGAGGCAGAAGAAGAGGCCTCGCGAGCCAACGCCAGCCGTCGTCGCATGCAGCGGGAGCTTGAGGATGTCACTGAATCAGCAGAATCCATGAATCGCGAAGTCACCAGCCTGCGGAATCGCCTCAGGTGAGTAGCGTCGTATGGTAAGGACTGGGCAGTACAGGAAGTTTTCACTTAACAACAGCAAATTGACTGGAATTTATCTTGTAAAGAGCTATGTCACATGTCTGTGGTACTTAAGAACAGAAATTCCGGCGCTTCTGATTGCTGTTATATGGAAAATCATGGCAGACCATTAAGTAAGGATGTCATGTGGTTGCCATTAGCAACCTCCTGCCAGCTTCCCCATTGGTTTGCTTGTAGGAATCCAACAAAGATGGCTGCAAATGGCGATCACATGACTGCAGGGATACTGCAGCTGACCCAAGTGCTTGAACAGGTGTAACTACCATTCATTCAGCAAACTTGTTGTAAGTTTGATTGTTCACTGAATAAGTTGTCATTAAATGAGGACCACCTTTAATTGAGTTAAAAAGCAGGATGCTTCTCTATGATATTTTCAGCCCAAATGAATCTAGGAAAGGTTATCCTGCTAATCTCTCTCCGTGTGTCTGTTTCTCCCAACATGCTTATGGACACTGTATATTTTTGTCCCTGTCCTTCATCCTTTTGCTGTGTTCATTATTTCTGCTACTCCTAGTCCATTTGTAAATATGCTACAGCAAGGATAGACAACTTGGTTCTGCAGATGTTTTGGAAGACAGGATCCCACACCATTATGCAAATCCAAACCATCTGGAGGTCACCTACATCTGGACTACAGAATATTAATTGAGTGCCAGAAGGAGAGAGAAAGAGAAAGAGAGAGAGAGAGAAAATGGCTAGGAAATCCTGGGAGCTGTAAGTTCACATCTGGAAATTGCTTACGTAGGCAAACACTGGTTTATAAATTCAACAGTCAGTGAGGACGACCTGTATTATATTTTTGCTTAATCTGTCTTTCTGGAAGAATTCCATGAACCGTGTAGGGTGTGTAGAACATTGATAACAGCTTTCTTCCATCTGTTTCTCTCCAGAAATGTTGGAACTTCCATAAATCCTTTCAGTATAGAATTTTAACTTTCTTGAAGAATTCTACTGAGAATATAAGAAGTAAAAGCCTGGTGGGCAACTATGGCAACTTTACAACCTGTGGACTTCAACTCCCAGAATTCCTGAGCCAGCTATGTTAAAGTCCACAGGTCATAAAGTACTCTGATCTAAAATGTTTTCTGTTTTATCTATAGAAGGGACAACAACAATCATCTCTTTATTGTTAGGGAGCCTGAAATATACTGCTCAAATAAAAGGGAAAACTCAAATAACACATTTTATTTATTTATTATTTGGATTTGTATGCCGCCCCTCTCCGAAGACTCGGGGCGGCTCACAACAAGTGAAACAATCATAATAATCCAATTAATTAAAATATTTAAAGATTTAAAAACCCCATATACTACTAACAGACACACACACAAGCATACCATGTATAAATTAAACTTGCCCAGGGGAGATGTTTAATTTCCCCATGCCTGATGGCAAAGGTGGGTCTTAAGGAGTTTACGGAAGGCAGGAAGAGTAGGGGCAGTTCTAATTTCCGGGGGGAGTTGGTTCCAGAGAGTCGGTGCCGCCACAGAGAAGGCTCTTCCCCTGGGACCCGCCAACCGACATTGTTTAGTTGACGGGACCCGGAGAAGGCCCACTCTGTGGGACCTAACCAGTCGCTGGGATTCGTGCGGCAGGAGGCGGTCTCGGAGATATTCTGGTCCGATACCATAAAGGGCTTCCTAGATCTGAATGAATGAAATATTCTCATTGAATACCTGAAGCTATATTCTGTTGTTTAAGTGTTCCCTTTATTTAATACACTCATAGATCTGAATGAATGAAATATTCTAATTGAATACTTTATTTTTTTGAGCAGTATATATTTTGGTGTGACAATAGCTTTATACGAATCAGTGGTATGCTGCTGTTTCTCCAAGGGGTTCGTAGAAGTCTGTGAGGTTGGGGCATAGTGATTTGATTAAGAGCAGTTGCTCAGATTTATCCTAAATTGTGCCTGATTTGAATTTAGACCTCTCTGAGTAAAATTCAGTACTCTATATTGGCAAGCTGATTCTGGTAGTACTGGAGATGTAAAGCAAGTACAGATAGTCCTCAACTTACAACCAGTCACTTAGCAACTGTTCAAGGTTACAGCAGACCTACCTTGGGGCTACTTATGATCTGGGTTTGAAATTGCGATGGTTGTGTATCCCCCCAGTCACATGATCAAATATTGGGCGATTGGCAACACAGACCTATTTATGGTTGTTTTTCATGTCCCAAAGTCAAATGACCATATTTTACAACAGTTTTGCCAAAACCTGACACTTCTGATTTTTGGCAAAATTTGCCAAAACTTTTGGCAAAATAGCAAACTATTGATTTGCTTAATGACCATGTTTCACATTTAATGACTGTGACATTCGTATAATGACTGTGATCTCTTTAATACCTACTGGGGCGTAAAATCAGGTCAGTTACATGACTGACCCACTTTATGACTATCAGAACTTACAACCATGATGGGAAGGCTCCATTATACCCATACGTCAAGGATTACCTGTAAGAATCCTTTGCTCAAAGGTGATATATACAAGTAGTCCTTGACTTGTGATCACAATTGAGCTCCGAATATCCCTTGCTATGCAGGACAGTTTTGTCCATGTTATGATCTTTCCTGCCACATTTGTTAAGTGAATCACTGCAGTTGTTAAGTTAATGACACGGTTGTTAAGTGAATCTGGCTTCCCCGTGAACTTTGCAAAGATCACAAAAAAAAAAAAAGATGACCCCGAGACATAGCAACTATCATAAAATCACAACGATTGCCAAGCGTCCAAATGTTGATCATGTGACTATGGGGATGCTGCCATTGTCATATCACATTTTTTGCTGCCGTTGTAACTCCAAACATTAACTAGACAAATGGTTGTAAGGGGACGACCTGTAGTGTAATTTCACCGACGGCAGCCTTTTTAAAACCTGATGCGGTGGAGATTCTGCAAACTTTATAATCCTGTCCCACAAACAAGAGGCTTAATTCTGTAGCCGCTTAACTCTTCAGTTTATCTCCAATTTAAAATCAGTCAATTCTTTATCAAAAGCAGGGGTGTCAAACCCGCGGCGTCATCTTGTCGTCACGTGACTCTCCCCCCTTTCAATAAAGTGGTGGTGGGCGTGGCCGGCGTGTGATTGCCTCTGGCCCGCGAGTTTGACACCCCTGATCTAAAGCAACTATTCTTCTGCCTAAAAACCTGAATTGTCTCTTGTTTCCTTTTTGTGATGCTTCCGCTCCTCTTTCAAAGTGGTGTTATTTCCTGATCGTGTGTTCACCTTTACATCTTTCCTTTTCCCCCCTCCCCTTCCTTTCTTCCATTTCATCTTTTTTCTCGACTCAACAGCAAGTTAGAACGACGTCAACGGAAGTATGTTCTCACTTCCCCCACCCCTCACCCTCCCCATGTTCTGCATGTGTGTGTTGTGTACTTTTGAGGTGGGATCGTATACGCCTGGGTGTGCACTTGCAACACAAAAACTCTCTGCTTCCCTGTTCCCAGTTAAAGTTAAAACGGACTTGACAGCAGAGATCCATGGTTTGCTGGCTTCCTGTTTTATTTTTTTTAGCACAAAATATATCCGTAGGACACCCCCAATTTATGACTGGAGGAAGGGGTGATTAATTCTTTTCCCTATGCGAAGAAAATGTCTCATGTGGGGCGAGTTATTTATCTAACTCAGTGTTTCCCAACCGTGGCAACTTGGAGATATCTTGACTTCAACTCCCAGAATTCCCCAGCCAGCGAATGCTGGCTGGGGAATTCTGGGAGTTGAAGTCCAGATATCTCCAAGTTGCCAAGGTTGGGAAACACTGGTCTAACTGCACTAATCCATTTTCTTAGGCTCTGAATGGAGAATCTGAGGGGGTGGGGGGGAGATCCTTTTTTAATTCAAGAAGAATTGAATTTGGGACTTTCTGCAAACAAAGTCTGTGCTGTACCACTGAGTTGCAGTCCATAATGTTTGCATGCACATGCACCCAACACACACACTCAGATTCACAATCATTATTACACTGCAACTCTGGAAGGTCCAAGTGACTTCCTTCTATGACACTATCAATATTTTCCAACCTTCTCCTTAATTTGCTTTCTGGCCCATTTTTCAAGGAAGTGAGAAAGGTATGCATAGACCTTGAATTTGTCTTACATTGCTTTGGCTTCACCACAACGTAGGAAAAGGGCTGGAGGGGTCAGTCTTTATGGCCGAGTTGTGATTTGAACCCAAGCCTTTGGGGGTTTTTTTCTTCTCAAACTGTAAGTATGCTCGCCCTTATTTTTCCAATGCTAATGCAGCTGGGACACAGGAACAAAGTTTAAGATTTAATCACTTCCTCCTCCAGTCGTGCTGTAGAGAATTGGTTTGATTTCCTCCATTGCTTTCCCTTGTGTTTTCCGCCAGGCCCAATATGTCTGCTTTGGCCTTCAGCAAAACCGCTGGAATGCTTGCTTGATGCATCTGGCAACTTTGAATCCCAGGCCAAAGAATGCTTAAACTGTAGCAGTAGAAGGCAGCGAGAGAGCTTGCTGTCCGTGTGAGCTTCTAGCTGTGTCTAGCTACCCCAGCAAAAGGGGTGAGATACAAAAAACGCTGAGTAGGCTTGTGTTAGCTCCTCTTTGTGGTTTCTCTCTAGTAGCAAGAATCCTTGTGATTGTGGTAAGTCCTGCATTCCTTTAAACAGCTTCCGTGGATTCCAGACCCAGTCAAGGGGGTTAATGGATAGAAAGCATTTGGCAATTAAAGACTTTTTTTGCCTTTGGCTTTGCTGCTACCTATCAATAGCCATATCCTCCTACAAAGGAGAAAGAACAGAAAACATTGGCAATTTGAGAGTTTGGGTTTAAAACGTGGGAAAGAATGTTGGCTGCCAGTGGCAATTATATCCTTGGCACTACAGTGTAGGTAACTGCCTTACTAATAACTTTAAAGAACACATTTAAACTTGTATAATCACCCCAAAAAATTACTGATTCCAAATTAGTTATTTTCGGGATACATCAAATCTCCAAACCATGGCCTCTAATTTAATAAGACCTCTTCATTGCTTAATATTCAACCTGGCACAACATTAGTAATTAATCACCCCTCAGCATTAATAACCTCTCTCTTATAAAAGATAAAGTGATGCCTTAATTACTGGGTTTCTCTTTTTTCTTATGAAATAGCACAATTTTATACTGAAAAAGGGGAAAAATGAAACTAGTTATTACATAGACACACAGAGACACTCATGCACACACTGTGGAGGAAATTTTTTACCCATATATTACTATGTTGAACAGGAAACAGAAGGCAAAAACTTTGGAAACTTAATTACTTTTGAGAGCCTCCTCTGAGGGGTCTTGCTTGTGGAGACAGCTACTGTGCAATCACAATATTAGATCATGTGATGCAGAAAGTGCTGCAGAAAGGCTGAATTGTGGAAGTTATCAGAAATCAGATATTAGAAATAGTGATGGGCGAACCAAACCCGCACAATTCGGGTCCGTACTGAATTTTGCGGTGTTCGGTTTGCCGAACACGAACACAATTTTTTTTCAAACTTCGGGCAAAGTTTGGGGTTGTGTTCGGCGTTCAGAGCTTTGACGTCACCTGCAGGTTGCTAAGGACGCCAAGGTGATCACCTTGGCGTCCTTAGCAAGCTGCCGGTGACGTCAAAGCTCTGCCCCCGGAATCTCTTCATGGGAGGGATTCCCCAGCTCCTTCAAAGGGAGGTCTTCATGTAAAAATAAACATTGTTATTTTTACAAAAAAGGACGCTGCAGCGGCACTGCAAGCAAAGGGTGGTCCTTTCACGTAAAAATAAACATGTAATAAACTAAAATAAACACCCTTTGCTTGCAGTGACATCAAAGCTCCGCCCCCGGAATCTCTTCATGGGAGGGATTCCCCGTTCAAGTTCAGGTTCGGTTTGGGTTCGGCCGAATTTTGCGTAAAGTTCGTCCGAACTTGCCGAACCCGAACACCATTGGGTTCACCCATCACTAATTAGAAACAGAAGTCCAAGCATTACTGAGTCCCACCAAGACACGTGAGTGGAATAGACTGTCAAATAGAGACCTTCATTGGAGACAAAACCTACATTGCCCTGAACTTTCAGAGAAAATGAAGGAGGCTGACGTTGGTCATAGTGCTCCCTGGATGCAGATGGCAGCTGCTACGTTCTGTGTCTCTTTGATGTTTGCCCTGCTTTGCCAGGCATTAGCAGCCTGATCGACCGCGACTTTAAACTGAACAATTGAAGCTGCGTTAAGAGTTTGCACAGATTTGGGCAAAGCCTGTAGGCAAAATGCTTTTAGCTTCTTTGAACTTGGCAAAAGAAAACAAGATAGACAATAATATATAAAGCTCTGTTAGCCAAACACACAATCTTTTGTGGGTTGTCTCATTTTGTTTTCTTTTGCCAAATTCAAAAAAAGCGCTAATATCTATATAGAGGGTGCCTTTGGGTTATAATACAGAGGGCAAGTCCAGTTTTTAAACAAGATGTTAGCTCAGCTTCTAAACGGGATGTTAGCTAAGCTTCTAAACAGGATGTTAGCTTCTAAACAGGAAGCTCAGCTCCTAAACAGGATGTTAGTTTCTAAACAGGAAGCTCAGCTTCTAAACAGGATGTTAGTTTCTAAACAGGAAGCTCAGCTTCTAAACAGGAAGCTCAGCTTCTAAACAGAATGTTAGCTCAGCTTCTAAACAGGATGTTAGCTAAGCTTCTAAACAGGATGTTAGCTAAGCTTCTAAACAGGATGTTAGCTAAGCTTCTAAACAGGATGTTAGCTTCTAAACAGGAAGCTCAGCTCCTAAACAGGATGTTAGTTTCTAAACAGGAAGCTCAGCTTCTAAACAGGATGTTAGTTTCTAAACAGGAAGCTCAGCTTCTAAACAGGAAGCTCAGCTTCTAAACAGAATGTTAGCTCAGCTTCTAAACAGGATGTTAGCTAAGCTTCTAAAAAGGATGTTAGCTTCTAAACAGGAAGCTCAGCTTCTAAACAGAATGTTAGCTCAGCTTCTAAACAGGATGTTAGTTCAGGCAATGTCTGTTGGGTGTGATATAACGGCGACATCTCCCTTCTCTCTCCTCTGCTGTCCATTTGCAGGCGCACACCTCTCAGCTTCACCAGCCGCACGGTCCGGCAGGTCTTCCGCCTTGATGGCGTCTCGGACGAGGAGACCGAGGACGCCGAGAGCGACTCCCCATCTACAAACCACCAGCCTTCCCAGCCTATGGTGCCCTCCCAAGGCCAGTCACCAGTACCTGCTGCCGAGGACCCAGCTCAGACTCAGTAAATGGGGAGAGTCAGACTCCCGTTGGATGGGGCGGGAGAGGATAGGGGCCCTACCCTTGCGCAACGTCTGACATCGCGAAAGGAAAAGAAATCTCTCCCCCTTCCCTTCCCCCTCCCCCTTCTTCCCACTTGCAATCTTGGATCTCCCAGCAATCTCTTTGTATCCAGCTGCACTTTAATATCTGTCGCCCCTGAGGGGTGGAAAATGGGACGGGGGAGGAGAAGGAAAACGGGGGTGGGGAGTGGGGTGTTGTTTCTGGATTTTCACTCTGTCCTTCTTTAATGAACCCCCCCCAAACTCAAAATAGCCATTGTTTTTCTCTTGCACCTTTTATTCCCGCAATCATTTTGTTCTTCTTTTTCGTGAAAAAAGATTCCCAGCCCACAGATAGGAAACAGTGGTTCACGGGCACCAACGCAGGGTGGGAAAGGAATGGCCCCTCTGCCACTGTGCACTTCAGCTTTTCCACAGAGACCCTCTCCCCTCCTTCCATGCACCGCTGAGAGGCAGCTATGCTTGGGGGGCCTTCTGCTCCCACCCACCCCCGACCCCCAACTTCCCTGCTCCATCTCAATCCCAGTTTTGGGCTCCCTGCTCCTGGGGACAGGGTGTTGCTGCAGAGCCTTCTCAGGTTCCTTCGCTTGGAGGAGGCACAGATTGTTCGATTCATCTCCGCTTCTTCCAGCAGACTTGGCTTGCTGGAGTTAACTCCATTTGCTGCTAGAACCTTCCCAGTTCTGGGCTAACGGGAGTAAATGAACTGAAAACCATTCATCTCAGCTTGCCTCCTCCGTTCTGAAGGGGGACTTGGGTACCATCCCTCTCTGCATATCATGGCCAGCAGCCAAAGAGCACTTTGATCTGTCACCTCCTCAAATCCCTTACTCGTAATATTGCTGAAACTGCTAGGGTGGTGATGAGTGATTTAAAACATAGAAAAGGCGGGTGGGGGGCAGACTATGATAATAAAGTTAGGATTTGCAAACCCCCCGTAGGGCAAAATAACCAGGATAAACCTCAAAATTATATCTTCTAGCCCAGTGTTTCCCAATCTTGGCAACTTGGGAATTCTGGGAGTTGAAGTCCAGATATCTTCATGTTGCCAAGGTTGGGAAACACTGCTCTAGCCTACCCTTCCTCAATTGGGAGACTGCCCATTGTTGGGATGACAGTGCATTTTCGGGGAGGGGGGAGGGCATTGGAGAAGGGTCTCATTTATTTATCTCACCTTGTTTAATTGCATGTGAGTAGACTTTAGATAGGAAGTCCTTGACTTACAGCCATTTGTTCAGTGACCATTAGCAGTTACAATGGCACTGGAAAAAAAAGTGACTTATATCTGGTCCTTGCACTTACAGCCAGTCCTCGCACTTAAAACTTTTGCAGCTTCGCCAAAGTCACGTGATCAAAGTTCAGGTCCTTGGCCACCACTGGCCTCTATTTACAAAGGTTTGCAGCATCCCAGAATCATGTGATTATGCTATTTGTGACTTTCCCAGCTGGATTCTGACAGACAAAGTCAATGAGAGAAACCAGATTCGCTTACAGACCTCATGATTCCTTTAATTGCAATGATTTACTTTTAAACAATTGAGGCAAAGAAAAAAGGGAGCTACTCTCTTAAACCATCATCTTATTTAGCAGTGGAAATTCTGGTCATGAATCAAGGACTACTTGTATGCAACATCTGGGTTCTGAACATAAGAATTTGGTAAAAGCTGAACAACGTCAAAATGACATACGCAACATCACTTGCCCTTCTCTGTGGACATCCAGGGTTTTTACATTAATTGCTTTCCCATCAAAAAGAGATGACAAGTAGAGATACAAATTAAAAAGAAACTAGGTTGTGTCTCCACTTCTTTCTTCTGATCTGCATATGCTGTTGCTGATTCTTCTGTCCCTTGTAAGCTGCTTGTCACAATCATTTACTTTCACACCTGAGGCTATTTTTGCTACTTACACAACTCCTTACCAAAATAAAAGTCCAAATTCTCTATTATCGCCACCCCCAAATTCAAACATTGGGCTTCACAGTAAGACAGATGGGAGTTAAACATTGCATAATTATAATCCAACAGGGTATTCTTGCATTATAGAACCAAGATTCTACAGAGAGGGGTGGCATACAAATCAAATAAATAAATAAGATTCGAACCCGATTTACCAAAAATAAATTATATGCTCCCTGCTTGCAACACTGTAAAGCCTGATCAATATTTGCATTCCCTTATTTTAGGAATAACAAGTGCCTCACTATGGAGATCTAGTGCTGTTTCGCACCTTCAGTAACTTGTCTCCAATACATAGATAACTGGCATGTGGGGAAAATATTATGTGTGAAAATGCATGATTAGCGTCTCTTGCAATCCCTCTTTGGAAGCAACTGCTGCTTCCATCTAAGAAAACAGTGTCCATTGTATGGAGCAGCCCTTGTCATAAGATGTGGAAAGAAACCCTCTGGGTTTGCTCCACTGCAGCTTCTGATTTTAATTCCTTGGTAGTGGTGCACATTCTATGCCACTTTCATTGCACACCCTTTTATTTATTAGGACAAAAACTACAGCTGACAAGTTATCAGTAGCCCCCACCCAACATGCAATCCAATCCCATGCATGTTTATTCAGAAGCTGGGCTCCCTGCGATAGAAGGCTCCTAAGTAAGTGTATAAAATACCAATTGTGAACCTACTAACAATACCTGGCACTTACATAGCACTTTACTGTGTTTGAAGGATTTCACTTGGTATAAAGGTTGAACTTAGCCTCTGATGTGCACCTTTTATAAAGTAGCCGCAAATGGGTAGCAAAGGAAAAAAAAATACAAATCTAGCTTAATTCTGCACTTAAGAGTTCACTACTAAGGGCTTGCAAATCTTAGCTTGGACTCATAGTAACTCGTCCAGAGGTTTGTGCTTCTCTGAAACGAGGAGTTGGCTCTGGGGGTGGGCCTGCCTTCTCTCTATATATAAATATATATTTATATATATTTTCGGCATGGTAGTTTCTTGTCTTAATTTGTTTTAATTCTGTCTTATTTTTTTTCTAACAAAAGTCCCCCAACCCCACCCTTGAACAGCATTGTTTTACTTCAAACCCAGTGGGTTTGCATTTTTAAAAATATTTTTGTCTCTCTTTATTTGTCCTTCTTTTTTTCTTTGCTGTTTGAATCTGTTTGGAATTTTCTTATCCTGATGTAAAGGGCCATAGCAAATACCCTGCTCTTTTTTTGTTTTGTTTTGTTAAAAAAGAAAAAAAAATGTACTTTCTAAGAAAAAGTATGACTTCTATTAAAAATTCATCTCAGATAACCAGGCTTCTGTGTGGTATTTTTATTTGACTTCTGGTTTTATTTGCAAGGTTGCTATAGTGTTTGGTTTATTGTGAACGATAGGTGATCGGATTCTAGGATGGAGATTTTTATTGAAAAAAAAATCTGCTGTTCCTCTGTTTCAGTTTAGCCATTGGGTATAATCCAATACTGGAATTTAAAATTCCACAATTCCTAATTTACTTCTACGCTGGCTAAGGAATTCTGGGAGTTGAAGTCCACTCATCTTAAAATTGCCCAGGTTGAGAGACATTGTTAGAGGAGCCAATAATTGAACATAAACGTCTGTTTTTTAATAAATATATCATTTTTGTGAAGGGTTCTGATCTTTGCTCTTCAGAAGCTACAATAACAAAACTGGGGCCATCTTCCAAGATTCTACTAAACAAAAGGAATATTGTCTAGGAATTCAATGCCAGCAAATCAAAAGGACCCAGATTGGCAAGAGGCTACACTACAAGGCTTTTCCTTAGCCAAGAAACAGCTCGTATTATAATCCATGGAGGGCAACAAAAAAGTATACTTGCTGCAGCCATCAAAGATCCCCTGACAGTTAATTCCCAATTGTAATAGCTTTTATTATCAAGGCTGCACCACTCCGTAGAAACTTTTTAATGTGGCAGAAGGGAGACATACTAAATTTGCAGGTAGCAATCATTGCATCTATAATCAAACACTAATTAAATCAAATTTTGTTTTTATTGTACACCGTGATTGCCCTGTTTTGGACAAAGTAATCTCTAGCATGGGGTTTTTTTTGGGGGGGGGGGGTTGTTTTAATCTTTAAACATCAAAACATGTTTTTTTTACAAATCCACATCCAAATTTCATATTTTACAATTCACATATCTATTTCCAATATAACATCTTTCCATTGTCCCAATTCTTAGGCTTTTCCAAACTGTCACACTGTTTTTCTTATTTTTCCCATCCAGTTATACCATTTTGTCCAAACCTTATCATAATCCGACTCATTTTCTCCTTTCAATTCTATTATCAATTTGTCCATTTCTGAACACCTGTATATCTTATCAATCAATACATTTTCCACTGGAGATCTGTCATCCTTTCAATATTGGGCATATGCAATTCTTGCTGCAGTAATGGTGTGTAATAATAAATATTTTATATCCTTTGGTTGTTGCTTTCTTATTATGCCTAAACAGCCTCCCTCTAGCATGTTTTTGTGGTTCTCATCTAATTATTATCCAGTTACAAATAGTTACAGCAGCACTGAAAAAGATGATTTATGATGTTTATACCGCTTCAAAGTACCTTACAGCTCTAAGTAGTTTACAGAGTCAGCATATTGTCCTCAACAATCTGGGTCCTCATTTTATCAATCTTAGACAGATGGAAGGCAATCTTGAGCCCATCAGAATCGAACTCCTGGCAATGAATGGTGAATTAATCTATAATCCTGCATTCTAATCACCGCACTACTACAACTTACATTCACTTAACAACTGTGTAACTGACTTAACAACAGCACTGATTCAGTTAACAATGTGACAAGAAACATCACAAAATGGGGCAAAAGTCAAGTATCTCGCTTAGCAACAGAAATTATGGGATCAGTTGTAGTTGTAAATCGAGGACTATCTCTATTACTCACTATGTTTGTTCTTTCCTCCGATATTGAAATTGCTCTTTCTGGAATTTGTATACAGATCAGCCACTCACAAATGCAGAGCCTTGCTAGCTCTGATAAAAAGGATTAAATTTGTATATATTAATTAGACATAGAACCTGACTTTCATTTAAATGCTCAAGATTATTTGAAGATGGGGCAATAAAACTTTCCCTTTAAAAAAATCTTTAATTTATTGTACGTAGGCTTTCGACTATTGTTTATCTTGAGATGGCATGCTATTAGAAAAAAACCTCAGCTAAAATCAAATTTAAAAAAACAATTGGCACGGTAAGGCATAATCTTAGTTTAGATACAACAGAATACCTTAGATTAGAACAATCAATGTATGTATAGAAAAGTACAGTACTGTATAGTAAATTAATGAGTAATAAAGTTATTCAATGTAGTCATACCGAAAAGACTCCTCCAGGATTCTATTCTTAGATTTCATGTTCATGTTTTTAGAAAGGCTCCTGAATAAATATAATGGAATAACAAGATCTGTGCTTTTATGGCATGGAACCAGCAAATGGTAAAACTAAACAGACAATTTTCTCAATGATAGGCTTCATGCTTTTTTATTGAGATATAAATTACGTTGGGAAGGGTAAGCAGTGAGCTGGCTGGATTTGTGAATGATACATAAATTATTCAGGTTGGTAAAAATTCAAACTGATTGTGAAGAGCTTCAGAGAGATCTCTTAAACTGGAACAACGATCAAAGGGCAACGTAGTTAAAGTAATGGTAATGTGTGAAGCTTTTTTAAAAAAATAAGCCCTTCTATCAGCACATCAGAATGATGGGGACAATCTGCAACCACTTAGGAAAAAGTTGCTGGAATCATAACAAATAACTTAATGAAGATGTTAACTCAGCATCTAGCAGCTGTGGGAAAATGCACGTCACATGCTTGAAATCACTAGGAAAGAGATGCCAAAAATTAGAATGTGCTTATTACAAATCATATCTGGATCTTAACATCCAAAAACGGATCTACAATAGGAAAAAAAGAGAGGAAAAGCTAAAATTATAGTAAAGAACATGATGCACAAACAAAAATTTAAACTAGAAACATTGTGAATATAAAGATAGTGCCAGAAATCAAACATTTAGGTCTCTGGATATCAGCAAAATGTAGCACAATTATCAAAAACTAATACAAGTTGTAGATAAAGATATAGAGAAATGGTCTCATCTTCAGCTATCATTTATGGGTAAAATAGCAATTATTTATTTCTTTATTTTCTTTATTTTGTCCAATACACAATGAGGGTTTTAGTGGGTATATATATATATATTACACGGGGCAAAACCCGAACTCAGAACAATCTACACACACACACACACACACACACACACATATATATATATATTTATGTCGGATCACCCTGGTATATTGAAGGAACGTCACAGCTCCTTTTTGCCTCTAGGCCCAACCCAGGACCATTTCAAGGCAGTTAATTTTATTTATAGCCGACAACCAGTTTATAGAGGAGATACTCATAGTAAAATATATCTAAGAAATAATAGAAAAGAATATATAATAATAGAACATATCAATGAAATAATAGAAGAAGAGATATAGGAATAGAAGAAAGGTATAGGAGATATAGGAGAGCAATATTCTCCTATAAAAGCAATATTCTACCAAGAATATTCCTCTTTCAGTTAGCTCCAATTAAATTAGATAAAACGTTTTTTACAGACCTCAACAAGAAATTGTCAATTCATTTGGACCAAAAGGAAAGCCAGGATTAAACTGAAACTTCTCCAGGACCATAGGGTAAAGTGAGGTTAGAGGGAGGTAGAACTATCTTCTCCAGATGGTTTGAACAGCAGCAAGATGGATGGACTTCATTTCAATGATAACATACAAATCTAATGAATAAATAAAATAAATAAATGATCCCTTTACATGATTCCTTTTTGTGACCTTCAGACAAACATGGGAAAGCCAGATTCACTTAACAACCATGTTACTAATTTAACAACTGCAGTGAGTCACTTAATAAATGTGGCAAGAAAGGTCATAAAATGGGACAAAACTCATTTAACAAATTTCTCACTTAACAACATAAACTTTGAGCTCAGTTATGATCAATATATTGAAGGCTACCTCTCTACATTCACTGGGAATGGGATTTCTACTGAGAAGCTAAGATCAATGTAGCTTAGTCCCAGACGAGTGCCACTTCAACATTCAAGCAAAGTGTTGTATATCTTTCTAGAATCTAGGGCACCACCGATAGTTCTACACTTCTTGAAGACAGCACACCAACAACATTTAAATTAACTACTGTGTATCTAGCCTTGTATTACCCACCCACTTATATCATCTATCTATCTGTCTGTCTGTCTGTCCGTCCGTCCGTCCATCTTTGATCATCTATTGATTGATCATCTATGACTGGTCGATTGATCAATCTATCTAATTATCATTAATCAATCGCCTGCCTGCCTGCCTGCCTGCCTATCCCACACACCTACGCGCCCGCGCGTGCATTGTACTGCATATTCCTTTAAGTGCCCAGTTCAAAAACTACATTTTTTTCTTAACTTCCTGATAAGAGGAGAGGATTTTTTTTAGAACGTGGTGTGTCAATACGGCTGCGCGTGGAACCCGAAGAAGCGACGCCATTGGCTAAAGGGAAAGTACATCAAGGGTTAGATCATTGGACGGCCAATAGCAGCTTTGAAGGCGCGGCTGGAGGGTGTATGTGTGAGAGAATCCTCTTTTGATTGGCTAGCAGTTCGCAGTGGCCCTAGAGAGCATTACAAAAGGTGAGTGTTCCGTGGAGTCGTGGGTGAAACCTTTATGTGCAAAGGGTTGAGCAAAATAAAAGCAGTTACGTGGCATCTAACCGACCTGAGATACTGGGAGGCTCAAGCCCTTCGGGGCAGTCGCTTTGCATTGATAACTGTGGAGTGGCATATTAAAGTCTGAACTGAGTGTCAGTTCAGTTTCTTGGGTCCCCACCCCGCTATGACAGCCTTATTAAGCACATGATTTGTATGTGTATTTCTGTGTGTGTGTGTGTGTGAGAGAGAGAGAGAGAGAGGGAGATCCTATTTTAAGTATTGCAGCTAAAGAAATGCTAGCCGGGTTTTCAGTTCCCAGAAGAAGAAATAAGCAAGTTTGAATATTATTTTTTATTTTTATGATTAGGTGCCATCAGTTTGGTGTCATCACTTAGCAGACACAAAGATAGATTTTTCTCCCTCGAGATCTATCTCTAAACCTGGGTATCATGTCTCCCAGCCCCCTTCCCTCAAGTCCTGCTGCTCCGCCTCATGTTGGAAGGAGGGGAGGGAGAAGGAGTATTCCTGGGAGGAATGAGCTGAAAATATGGGGTGGTGGTGTATGCTAGGGGTATATATTCCCAGCAGGGTCACCTAAAGTATGAAGGTCATCCCAGCTGATCACTAAAGCAAGCAGGCATCTACTGTATGCAGTAATATTTGGGGGTTGGACTAGATGACCCAAAAGGTCCCTTCCAACTCTAATAATAAATAAATAAATAAATGTAAATATAAGAAAATGCTGGAAATGGATCATTACTTTAGTGTCAAAGCAAAGGCAGCAATTTATACTGCGCAGGAAAAGGCAGAAGATCATATAAAACAACTGCACAGATAGAAAATAGTTAATGATTGACAGTATAATGCCAGATGATGGCCATCTCAGGTCAGATAGCATTCAGTGTGTTCCTGTGGAAAAGTTAAAATATTCTTAAGGACGATGGTAGGATTGCATGTGGGATGATACATAATTTTTTTTAAAAAAAGGTTTGATTGTATTTGTTCAGTCTGACTCCCTTTATGTATCAATGGGATCAATATGAAAGTCACTAGCAAAAATATGGAAAACATATATAAGAATCAGTGTGATAGAGCAGTTCAGGTGCTAAACTATCAGTGAAGAAAACCAGTTTTAAGCACAGATGCTGATAAGTGACTATGGGCCAATTATTCCCTAAATAGGATTTTTTTTAAAAAAAAATTACTAACCCATATTGGACCAGTGTGGCAGCTTATGATCTATAATCATCAGCAGTGGTGAAATCCAGCGGGTTCTGACAGGTTCTGGAGAACCGGTAACAGAAATTTTGAGTAGTTCGGAGAACCGCCAAATATCACCTTTGGCTGGTTGGCCCCCAGAATGGGATAGGAGTGGAGATTTTGCAGTACCCTTCCCCCGTCATGCTCAACAAGCCATACCACACCAACCAAGCCATGTCCACAGAACCAATAGTAAAAAAAAACAAAACACACATTTCACCACAGATGATCAGGTAAGGCACTCTTAATCCTACACTATCTTAAAGTGAGCTAATAATAATTGTGAAGCTCCACAAATTACTTTGGAGTTGAGCAGTCTAGGAATATATTTTTTTTAATTAGATATATTTTCTGCCCATTTCATTTCAAAGAAACTTTGGGAGGCTCACAGCATTAAAAGCATTAAAACCTTAAAGATAACTATATCTAAAATTATAGAAATGGAATCACAATCAGGCCCTTGCAGAAAATCAGGAGGGTGGGAGCTGAACTCACCTCAAGAACTAATATATTCCAAAAGGCAGGAGCCACAACGGAGAAGGCCCTTCTCTTAGACTCTGCCAGCTGAAATTCCTTGATTGATGGGGATCACAGCAGGCCTCCTCTTATCAGTGCAGAGGGGGTGGGCCATTGGGATGAGATGGTTCCTCAAAGAGCCATGCAGGGCTTTAAAGGCAAAATGTCAATACTTTGACACAAGCACTTTGAATATGTGAATGAATACACATTTAAAATGTATGAATAAATATTTAAAAAAACAGAGTTCAGTTGGTTTTGTACAGCTACGTTTGGATCTAACCCATTGTGTACATAACTCTTTACATATACAAAAAGTCTTTGTTGAGATTACCAAAATAGGGCTTTAAAACAAGCAAAATATATTTAGTAAAATAGCAAAAAGGAAGTTTAGGGGGGTATTCTAATATCTCAATCTGGTCTCAGCTTGGAAATGTCCCTGGCACGGCTTGGAAAAGTGGTTCCCAAATCAAGCATCTTGTTCCTGTGTGACATGCAGGAGAAATTCCGCCCCAACATCAGCTACTTTCCTCAGATTGTATCAGTGGCAGCTCGGATGCTGAAGGTAAACACTGGAGGGTAAGGACAAAGAGATTTGGCACAGTCTAAGAGACAAGAGAAAGAGAGAGAGAGAGAGAGAGGAAGACATGATTCATTTCACTAAATGGTTTTGATTGGGTATCGAATCTAAATACCCCAAGTACAGATATCTAGGATTCTAAATATGGGTCCCAGAATTCAAGGAGTCCATGTTTTAGCTGTTAGGGATGTTACCCAGCAGGTTCCTCCAAGGAACTGGGCCTAGCCCATAATTTTGAGGTAGATACTGCCCAAATTTTAGTGACTCTTGGGAGCTGTTTGTAAGAATGTTTAGCATTTGTTGTCAATGTTGGTGAAACCAGGCCTGATAACGGGGGTGGGCTACCGCCCGGATGGGAGAGAATTGCAGTGGGGTAGCGAAAATGGAGCTCCACCCCAGAGCACCCAATTTGCACTGAAAGATGTTGAAAGAAAATGCATAAGCCACGCCCCCAGTGTGGTAGCAAAAATTTTGATAGCCCTTTGCTGCTCATAACATGTTGTTTTGCCAAATGTCATGGTAGTGATCGGGTATCTAAGCAAGTTCTTTGGGATTCAGAAGACAATGAAAACTCCATTAAATACAGGGATTTTAAGCTCTACTATTAACTTGAGCAAACAGATGTAAGACCACAACATGGAAAGCAAATTGGACGTTTATTCTATTTTTTATTCTATTTTTAAATTTACCTATTCTGATTTTATGTATGGTGGGACTGGTCTCTGGGTGTCACACGACTTTCGTTGCCAATGACAATTTGTTGTTTTTGACAATGACAATAAATTTATTATTATTATTATACCAAGGAAAATATTACCAAATTTTCTTTCAAGCTGTCAGGAGCTCCTTCATAATAACAGCAGAGATATCCCAAGAGTGGCGGCCAATTTCCATAGTACCTAGTACTTGGTTCCATGCTGAAGCTGCCAACAAACAACAAAGACTCCCAGGTTTTTATCAACGCGTGGCACCATGACTTTATGGCCCTGCTATGCTCAGGAGATTGCAAGACCTGACCTTGACTGATGGCATATGACTCTGGGATAGGAATCAAAAGCCTGAGATTTAAAGCTATGTGAAGATCCAGAAAACAAGAATTAAAAAAAGCAGGCTAGCTCAGGAAAAAGCTCTAAATCTCCAGTTTTTTTCTTATTACAAAAGAGAAATCAAAATATGTCACTAAATTCCTCAAAATAATAATAGTCTTCCCAATTGCCACTACCCAAGTACGTACTTCTGGAGATGCTCCCTCGATCAGAGGGTCTTCTTCAGGAAAGTCAAGGCCTTAACTTCTCAACCTGGGGGTCGGGACCCCTTTGGGAGTCGAACGACCGTTCCACAGGGGTCACCTAAGACCATGGGAAAAGATAAATTTCCCATGGTGTTAGGGACTAAAGCTTCTATTCTGGCGCCTTGGAACATATTTTTACAATCTGACCATTCAGGCATTTACAGTGGGAATGTCCCTCAGGCCTTCCTGCCAATCAGCTTAAAGCTCTGTTGGAAGAATTGGCGCTAGAATTATGGTTGGGGGTCACCACAACACAAAGAACTGAATGAAGGGATCGCAGCATTAGAAAGGCTTAGAACCACTGCGGCTTAAGGCAAGACTGTCTGGTGCAATTCCTTAGATGGACACAAGGGGTCAGCACAAAATCAGCATCTGGAAAGCTCAGCTCTCCATCTAAACCAGAGGTCTTCAAACTTGGCTATGCTATTATGCTAGCTGGAGAATTCTAGGAGTTGAATTCCACAAAGTTGCCAAGTTTGGGGACCCCTGATCTAAACCATCTGGGAGTCCAGCTTGTTTTCACCCATCCCCAAGGTTCTCTTCTGTCTTCCCACAGGTTGCCAAAGCTCTTGAAATCTGCACTGTGGTCACTGAGCAATACCCCAAAGGTTTGGGTCCAACAGTACCGGAGCTGGGAGCTGAAGAATTGCCCAAATATGCCAAAACATGCTTCAGCATGCTCATCCCAGAGGTGGAGAAAGAGATGGCATCTGTTCCCAACTTGAAATCTGTACTTCTCTGTGGGATCGAGACACAGGCTTGCATCATGGTATGAGATTAAGAACCTGGATTTTGCGGGCAGGGCAAAAGAACTGATGCCAGGGTGGACAGACTAGCGATGCAGCTATTATAAATGTAGCAAAAGAAGAAAATATTTATTTGCTTGTTTATTTATTTGTTTGTTTGTTTATTAATTAGAAAGAAAGAAGGAAGGAAGCCCAAGGAGGGACAAAATGAAATATTAATGATGGGAAAAAAATATTTTAAATAATAAACCTGAATTCTTGAGTTGTCCCACAGTGAGTTTGTCCAATAGTGAGTTGACCTTGACAAATTGTCTTGTTAGAAGTTGGCGGTAGTGAGTTAATCACAGTGAGTTGGCCATGGCAAGTTGGCTGTGGCAAGTAGTCCATATTCTGCCTACAGTGAACCCAACTGCAGTATGTATATGGTGGTGCTTAAGGTCTTGAAGTAAACATGGGAGTTTCGAGTTTAAAGTACGTTTAGCTCTCAAGGGTTTGAACTAGTCTTGCTAAGCCATTATTCTTTACAAGGTTATAGGAATCTGCAGGAACTTGTTTCTTTTGTCAGAAATAACAGATAAAGCCTCATGCTGCAAACACTGCCCCAGGGCAAAGCTTACAGTGCAATGTGGTTTTAATAGTTGGACCCCGTCAGGGGGCTATTGTATGGTTAAAAGGAAGAGAGATTCCTAATTAAATCACCTTGTATTCCTGGAGGAAAGAGTGGGTTAGACGCTCAACAGGCAAATAAATAGGTCTATAGCAGAGGTCTTCAAATTTGGCAACTTTTAAGACTTGTGGATTTCAACTCCCAGAATTCTGGGAGTTGAAGACCACAAATCTTAAAGTTGCCAAGTTTGGGGACCCCTGATCTATAGAGATCAGGATTATCGTTCAAATAAGACAGTAGGGTTTTATTTATTTATTTATTTAATGGATTTGTATGACTCGGGGCGGCTAACAGCAATAACAAGACAGCATAGAATAATAATCCAATACTAAAAACAATTAAAAACCCAAACATACATACAGACATACCATGCATAAAATTGTAAGGGCCTAGGGGGAAAGAGTATCTCAATTCCCCCATGCCTGGCGGCAGAGGTGGGTTTTAAGTAGCTTACGAAAGGCAAGGAGGGTGGGGGCAATTCTAATCTCTTGGGGAGGTGGTTCCAGAGGGCCGGGGCCGCCACAGAGAAGGCTCTTCCCCTGGGTCCCGCCAAGCGGCATTGTTTGGTTGACGGGACCCGGAGAAGACCCACTCTGTGGGACCTAACTGGTCGCTGGGATTCGTGCAGCAGAAGGTGGTCCCTGAGATAATCTGGTCTGGTGCCATGAAGGGAACATAATAGAACAGTTTACTGAATTAATTATTGCTGCTAGATTCACCAGAGGAGTAAACTGTAAACCATGCTTATAAGCCAGTGATGGCGAACCTATTTTTCCTTGGGTCCCAAAAGAGTGTGCGTGCACGCTATCGTACATGTGTGAGTGCCCACACCCATAATTCAATGCCTGGAGAGGGCGAAAGCAGCTTTCCCTTGCCCCCTCGGAGACCCTCTGGAGGCTGGAAATTGCCTGTTTCCCAACTTCTGTTGGGCCCAGTAGGCTCATTTTTCACCCTCCTTAGGCTCCAAAGGCTCCCCTGGAGGCAGGAAAGGATAAAAACACCCTCCTCCATCCCCCAGAGATTCTCTGGAAGCCAAAAACGCCCTTCCAGAGCCTCTGTGTAAGCTAAAAATCAGATGGCTGGCACACACATGAACCCTGGAGTTGAGCTAGTGCAACGGCTCACGTGCCAGCAGATATGGCTCTGCCAACTGTGGCACCTGTGCCATAGGTTCACCATCACCGTTATAAGCTATCCCATTTGGGTTCATACAATGTCCAGGCAGTCCTCAATTTACAACCATTCATTTAATGACCGTTCAAATTTACAACAGTGCTGCAAAAAAGTGACTTGCAACTGGTCCTTGCACTTTTAACCTCTGCAGTTAAACAGGATCAAAATTTGGGTGCTTGGAAACAGCATGTACCTATGACAGTTCCAGGGTCTCGGGGTCATTTTTGAATTTCCCAGCCAGCTTTTGACAAGCAAAGTCATTGGGGGAAGCCAGATTCACTTAATAATTGCAGTGATTTGCTTAATGACCATGACAGAATGTTGTGAAATTGAACACAACTCATTTAATGCTTCTTCGGTGATGAAAATGCCAGTCCCAATTGCAGTCATAAGTCAAGGAATACCTAGTGTAGAGAAACCAACACAAGAGATTATACATAGCTTAAGGATGCACTATTAGTTCCTTAGGCTTCTTTGAGCCTGATTGTTTCTTTGCATAGGTTTCATTGATTTAAAACAAGCCATATTTTGATCTAATGTGTTGAGCATCCTTAGCCAGGTAATATTACTTTTTTGGCTTTGACTCCACATGTTGTGTGAATCTAGCCACTATAATTTATTCAGCACACTATGGCTAACTAAGCTGTGCTTGCAAGTATTGTTTGAAACTGACATTTAAGTGACAATTGGAAAGATCCATTTCTTCCTATCTTTGAATCTTTAATTGATGTAATCTTCATGTAGTCTTCAACTGACAACAGTTCACTTAGTGACCGTTCAAAGTTATGACGACACTGAAAAAGGTGATTTAAGACCATTTTTCACACTTAGGACTGTTGCAGCATCCCCATGGTCATGTGATCAAAATTCAGTTGCTTGGCAACTGGCTCGTATTTATGACCATTGCTTTGTCCCAAGGTCATAGAATTCCCTTTTGTAACCTTCTGACAAGCAAAGTCAATAGGAAAGCCAGATTCACTTAACAACTGGATTGCTAACTTATCAATTGCATTAACTTATCACTTAATAACTGGGGCAAAAAAAGAATAGAATAGTGTTCTGGTTTCTGGTAGAAGTTTAGTAATTACAAATAACTCATGAAATGCATCATTTCATAAACAAAGCAATTCCGTTTATTTCTCTGCTCTCTTGTACTTCAACACATTCCAGATATCAATCGGTCCGTTATCTCTCTTCTAGCCGCATTTCTCACATTCCCTTTCCTGCTTCAATTAGACAAGATTTATTTCCTAACTACATAGCTATAAAAAACAGCAGCACTGACTAAGTACAATACAAAATACTTTGGCTTACTTTAGTGTGGTGAAAAAAACCCTCCATATTTCTTTTCAGCAACGTTGAAACTCCACCCTTCTTCTCCACTAGCCCCCTGACCTGCCAAATACCTTACTACAATATTTAACCCATTCCTCTCCTTAATATCTTCTTCCAGACCTTTGCTCTCTACGTTTCTGAATCCTTCTGAATTTAGGGTTAACCCAGCGTGCGTCTGATTCTCCCTCACTAGATCCTGAACTCATAGCCCCATCCTGTGGCTGGCCTCCCACCTATTCTACTACCTGTAATCCCGGGCCCCCCACTACTTCATAAACACTATCTGAATCTGAGTCCTCAATATCTTCATCATCCTCCAACTGATCAAGAGTATGTACAACAGAATAGAATAGAATAAGAACAGAATATAGAATATAGAATGGAATTCTGGGAGTTGATGTTCACAAGTCTTAAAGTTGCCAAGTTTGGGGACCCCTGATTTAATGCAGTATAAAAATGCAAATAATTTTTCTGCAAACCACCAAACCTTTCTTGTGGACCACCAGTCCTATTCTATTCCATTCCATTCCGCACACCCCTTTAGGAATGGGTTGAGGTCTACAATGGTCTAATGTTTAAGTTTTGGGGGTTTGGGAAAGAAAGTTAGGCAGCGCGCAGGCGCGAAGCTAATTTGCTCCTATGGATGAAAGCAGAAGCAGGGAGCCAGCTTACCACCAGTGGATGTGTATTCATGGTGGAAATGAAGACCCAGCATAGTCCCCTCCACCACAAAAGGTTAGTACCAAACACCCCAGCATTTCTTAGCCCAGAGGTCCAGCTGACTGGGCAACTGTGGGAGATGGTTGAAGAACTCAGAGTTGCAAAACCCTGGGAGTGGCAGAGTTCTGAAGAGAGCCACCACAGGAATGATTGCTCTCTCGTAGAAACTGAAGGCAGTTTCTTTTGATATTTTTTTTTTGATCCAGAGCACTGCCTTGGATGTCATGGAGCGAGGCCTGGACGTTCACGTCGTGGTGGATGCTTGCTCTTCTCGCAGGTGATCAGTGGGACGGATGGGAGAGGAGCACAACACTGGCCCTTCTGTTTTACTCCTGTCTTTCATTGAGCCCTTGTCCTTCCGTCTCCCGTTCTTAGCCAGGTGGACAGGATCGTAGCTCTATCCAGACTACGTCAGAGCGGAGCGTTCCTTACCACCAGCGAGGGACTTATCCTACAGCTTGTCCGGGATGCGGCCCACCCAAATTTCAGAGAGGTAATTCTCTAAATTTCTTTACACACATCCAAGCTTCCGGCTTCATTCACCTGACAGTGCCTCTCTATGAATGGCCCCTTGTGAAGCTCAGTGTGAAGCAGTCCCACTCATATCAGGAGGGGTAAAATCCAGCAGGTTGACAGGTTCCGGAGAAGCGGTAGTGGAAATTTTGAGTAGTTTAGAGCAGTGTTTCCCAACCTTTTTTGAGCCGCGGCACATTATTCATATTTTCAAAATCCTGGGGAACACTGAACGGGGTGGGTGGGGGGGTGGCTAAAGAAAAGTTTTGACAAAAAAAAAATCTTCCTCCATTTCGCTCTATTTCTCCCTCACTCTTTCTCTCTCTTCCTTCCTTCCTTCCTTTCTTTCTCTCTCTCCATCCCTCTTTCTTTCTTCCTCTCTTTTTTGCTCTCTTTCTCTCTCCCTCCTTCCCTCCCTATATGTCTTTCTCTCTCCCTTGCTCTCTCTGCCTCTCTTGCTATCTCTCTTTCATTCTCTCTCTTTCTTTCTTTCTTTCTCTCTTTCTCTCTGTCTCTCTTTCTCTGTCTCTCTTTCTCTCTCTCTTGCTAGCTCTCTTTCTCTCTCTTTCTCTTTCTCTCTGCCTCTCTTGCTATGTCTCTCTTGCTCTGTCTCTCTTTCTCTCTCTTCCTTTCTTCTCTGCGGAGGCCGGCGAAGGTTTTTCTTCTTTTAAATGTTCCGGGTGGCAGGGGGATGCGGAGCCCGCACGCACACACCCCCGACATTCCAAATTCTGCCTCAGCTGTGCGAAGAACGCCTGCCCCGCCTGTCCTGCAGCCCTTTCGCTGACAGCCTGGGACAAAAGCGCTCCGTGAAGGGACTGCAAGAGGGGCCGGGCAGGCATTAGCAGCCGGATGAGGAGGACGAGAAGCCGCTGCAGCCACCCCCAATCCCCCCCCTTCCCTGGGTGCCTTCCAAAGGCCCCTGGAAAAAGGCAGGAGGTAGCAACGAGGCGCGAGGACAAGCAGGCAGCTTGGTGGAGGGGAAGCGCTGAGGGGCTCTCCTCCTTCCCCACCCCCGCGCTTCTCTCCCGCCCTGGCTTTTGCTTCGCCCGCAGATTTCCCCGCAGTTCAAAAGGAGGCAAGAGGTGGCCTGGATGAAATTGCGGGGAAATCATGGGGCGAAGCGAAAGCCAGGGCGGGAGAGAAGCGCGGGGGTGGGGAAGGAGGAGAGCCCCTCAGCGCTTCCCCTCCGCCAAGCTGCCTGCTTGTCCTCGCGCCTCGTTGCTACCTCATGCTGCTCCCACCATGGCTGCTCGCGGTTCCGGTGCCCCTGGCTGAAGGTCGTCCTGTGGCTGGTCTTTGGCTTTACGGTTGCTTCCTGGTTCCCTCTCCTCCCTCCGCCTGTGTCTACCGCCAGCGCCTCATTCCTCGGAGCTGCCGCTTCCTTCCAGGCAGCCCAGCCACGCTGCCGTAGAAAGTGCAGAGGTTATTGCCGCCACCTCTGCCTCCACTCAGGGAGCCACCGTGGTTGAGCTGAGGGAGAGGAAAAGGCGCGGTGACCACGGTGGCTCCCTGAGTGGAGGCAGAAGCGGTGGCAATAACCTCTGTGCTTTCTACGGCAGCGTGGCTGAGCTGGACGGAGGGAAGTGGCAGCTCCCAATCGAGAAACCCACGGCAACGGGCGACGGCTTGGTGGGAGGCGACGGCGGGAGACACAGGCGGTGGGAGGAGAGGGAACCAGGAAGCGACTGTGAAGCCCAAGACCATCCACAGGATGACACTCCGCCCAGCTTGAGCTTTTCGCGGCACACCTGGCCATGTCTCGCGGCACACTACTGTGCTGCGGCACACCGGTTGGGAAACGCTGGTTTAGAGAACCGGCAACTACCACCTCTGGCTGGCCCCAGAGAATAGAATAGAACTCTTTATTGGCCAAGTGTGATTGGACACACGAGGAATTTGCCTTTGGTGCATATGCTCTCAGCGTACATAAAAGAAAATACAGTGGTACCTAAGAATGCCTCTACTTACGAACTTTTCTAGATAAGAACCGAGTGTTCAGGATTTTTTTACTCTTTTCAAGAACCATTTTAGGTTTAGGTTTAGGTTTAGGTTTATTGGATTTATATGCCGCCCCTCTCCGCAAACTCGGGGCGGCTCACAACAATAATAAAAAAACAGTACAGTACACAATACCAAATCCAATGCCCACCCATCCAGATTCCAATTGAAATTAATAATCTCATAAAAAAAACAAAAACAAAACAGTATATATAAAAAACAGGCACACAGTCAATCAATCAACAAAACAACATGGGCAAGGGGGAGGTGTTTTAGTTCCCCCATGCCTGACGGCAAAGGTGGGTCTTAAGGAGTTTACGAAAGGCAGGGAGGGTGGGGGCAATCCTAATCTCAGGGGGGAGCTGGTTCCAGAGGGTCGGGGCCCCCACAGAGAAGGCTCTTCCCCTGGGTCCCGCCAGACGACATTGTTTAGTCGACGGGACCCGGAGAAGGCCAACTCTGTGGGACCTAACCGGTCGCTGGGATTCGTGCGGCAGGAGGCGGTCCCGAAGATATTCTGGTCCGGTGCCATGAAGGGCTTTATAGGTCATAACCAACACTTTGAATTGTGACCGGAAACTGATCGGCAGCCAATGCAGACTGCGGAGTGTTGGAGTGATATGGGCATACTTGGAGAAGCCCATAATTGCTCTCGCAGCTGCATTCTGCACGGTCTGAAGTTTCCGAACACTTTTCAAAGGTAGCCCCATGTAGAGAGCGTTACAGTAGTCGAGCCTCGAGGTGATGAGGGCATGAGTGACTGTGAGCAATGACTCCCGGTCCAAATAGGGCCGCAACTGGCGCACCAGGCGAACCTGGGCAAACGCCCCCCTCGCCACAGCTGAAAGGTGTTTTTCTAATGTGAGCTGTGGATCGAGGAGGACGCCCAAGTTGCGGACCCTCTCTGAGGGGGTCAATAATTCCCCCCCCAGGGTAATGGACGGACAGATAGAATTGTCCTTGGGAGGCAAGACCCACAGCCACTCCGTCTTGTCTGGGTTGAGTTTTCTACTTGCAAACCCGAGTCTCCAAAACTGTAACCGGAAAAGGCAGGGAGAAGCCTCCGTGGGGCCTCTCTAGGAATCTCCTGGGAGGAAGCAGGGCCGGAAGAGGCAGGGAGAAGCCTCTGTGAAGCCTGTGAATCTCCTGGGAGGAAACAGGGCCTCCACCCTCCCTGTGGTTTCCCCAATTGCATGCATTATTTGCTTTTACATTAATTCCAATGGGAAGAATTGCTTCTTACAAACTTTTCTATTTAAGAACCTGGTCACGGAACGAATTAAGTTCGTAAGTAGAGGTACCACTGTATACATTTGTCAAGAATCATGAGGTACAACACTTAATGATTGGGGTGGGTGGGGTGGGAATGGAGATTTTGCAGTATCCTTCCCCTGCCACGCCCACCAAGCCATGCCCACCAAGCCACACCCACCGAATTGGTAGTTAAAAAATTTGGATTTCATCAGTGATCCCAGCCACCTTTACAGAATTAAGCAGGCTGGCCCTGTTTCTCTTTTTGACGGGATAATAAAACTACAGAACCCACAGTTGCTTTGTCACGGTCAGCAATATCATGATCAAGTGATGGGAAGACATAACATATCTCCCAGGCTGGTTAGGTCCCACAGAGTTGGTCTTCTCCAGGCCCCATCAGCCAGGCAATGCCCTCTACCGGGGCCTAAGGGAAGAGCCTTCTCTGTGGTGGCCCCAGCTCTTTGGAATCAACTGCCTCCGGAGATTTGTACCAGTTCTACCATCTTGGCCTTTCAGAAGGTTTTAAAAACTCACTTTTGCCAGCAGGCCAGGGGCCGTTGAGTGTTAATACCTTGCTCCAGCCGATGATATGGGTGTATATGATGGGATGAATGTGGAGGAATGTTTTTCAAGAACTAGGGGTTTTAGTCTACATTTTAGATTTCTTATATGTTTGTATTTTTGTATTGATTCTTGTTGTGAGCCGCCCTGAGTATACGGAGAAGGGAGGCATAGAAGAAGACCAAATAATAAAATAAAATAAATAATAAATTAATAAATAAACATTCCTGTACTTTATTCTATTGTGCCTCATGTGCTCTCTGGCATAGAAGAAGAGAATGCTATAACCCAGTGTTTCCCAACCTTGGCCCACTTGAAGACATTTGGACTTCAACTCCCAGAATTCCCCAGCCAGCAAATGCTAACTGGGGAATTCTGGGAGTTGAAGTCCAAATATCTTCAAGTGGCCAAGGTTAGGAAATACTGCTATAACTAGTTACCAGAATTCCTAGAGAAGCCTGTTGTGGTGCCACTCTAGGCTCTGGTCTCTATCTAATTCTAAGGCAATTTGGTTGATCAAATGAGGCCAGCTGATTAAAGCCAATCAATGTGAACAAACCAGTTCTGTGTCTCCGCCCAAGGGAATGTAGTCTGGCAGAGTTAAACCAAACTTTGCCTGAGAGCACATTTTTTGAGAAAATAAGAGCTATACTAATCTTTCAATAGGCAATTATTAGGCCACTGTCCAGAAACTGGATAGCATATCAGACTTATTCTAAATGTAATAGTATATTCGCCCACATTTCTACAACACTCTGTGGCCTGTACTGGCTGCCAATCAATTTCCGGTCACAATTCAAAGTGTTGGTAATGACCTTTAAAGCCCTACATGGCATTGGACCAGAATACCTCCGGAACCGCCTTCTACCGCACGAATCCCAGTGGTCGATAAGGTCCCACAGAGTTGGCCTTCTCCGGGTCCTGTCGACTAAACAATGTCATCTGGCGGGCCCCAGGAGAAGAGCCTTCTCTGTGGCGGCCCCGGCCCTCTGGAATCAACTCCCCCCGGAGATATGAACGGCCCCCACCCTCCTTGTCTTTCGCAAATTACTCAAGACCCACCCATATCGCCAGGCATGGGGGAACTGAGACACCTCCCTCAGGCTCCTATATTTTATGATTGGTATGTAGGTGTTGCATGGTTTCTTTTAACTATTGGGGTTTTATATATGTGTGTGTGTGTGTGTGTGTGTGTGTGTGTGTGTGTGTGACATGTTTTTTTGCTGAATTTGAAAATTAAGGGCCAACCCAGGGCCATTTCCAAGGCAGTTAATGTTATTGATAGCCGACAATTCTATCTGTATGTGTCACATGTTTTTCTGCTGAATTTGAAAATTAAGGGAGACTAGGAGAGATCTATTTCGGCCTTATTTTTGCCTCATCAGCTAGCCATACCCTCACTGGGACTTGAACCTGCAACCTTTGCCTTGTAAGGCAGAGAATTATCCTCTAGGCTACAGTATCCAATCCCTTTAGTTCTGCACCAGGGAAGGGTTATATATTTCTTTTAATATTAGATTTGTTTTACTATTACCGTATGTTCTTTTACTATTGTTGTGAAAATCTAATAAATAAATAAATAAATAAAATATTCCTCCAGTCACAATGAGCATCACAGCTTGGTGAAAACGTCTGGCAGGGTTCCGAGGGAATCCATGTTCGTGGATCTTATGAATTTCTGCTGGCTTGAAAGAAAGCAGATCCGACAGCTTCCAGATGATTCTCCAACTGTTTCACCCACACCCCAACCCCTTTCTTTTTCAGATTCAGAAATTGATTATGGATCCTGCCCCTGACAGTGGCCTCCTGCCTTTCTTAAAAGAGCCAAATCCCCTTTTCAGTTAGCCTAGCTGCTTCAAAGATGACCTTATTTTGAAACACCTTCAGCCATTTCACCTGATGTTCCTTGTCCTTCTCAATGGGAAGGAACGAAATCAAGATTCTTCAGGTTGAATTGAAAGAGGAAGATGGCGAATTATAAACCTAAATGAGAAGTTGCATCAGAATTGTGTTGTTTCTATAATTATGCAATGAGATGGCTGGAAGAAGACTGGTAATATTTTGACCTGGTCTTTTTCGATTAAGAAACATTAATTCTGCCTGCCTCCTTAGCTCATGATGTGAATCTTGGCCATGTGAACAAATATATATATTTAATTTGCACATTTTATTGCGACAGTTCTCTTGTGAAAGTACTATATATAAATAATATCAATACATAAATAAAATACAAAGTTTTACACTTTGTATCTATGGAGATTCTCAGTCATCCAGGTCATGGTTGCCCCAATGGTGCTTTTTCAAAGTGTAACTGGGCTTTGTTTTTCCTTGAAGATGTTTCACTTCTCATCCTAGAAGCTTCTTCAGTTCTTACTGCTGAACAATCTTGGTTGAGAAGTAAAATGCCTTCAAGGAAAAATAGTTGCCTTTTGAAAAAACATCTTTGGGTTTTACACTTTAGTGCAGGTTTAGGAAACAATTGGGAAAGTAAGCAAGTACTAGATTTAGATATGATGCTTTTTTGAATAAACTACAGTTTTGGAGTGGTTTTAGTTAACTGCATTTAATTGCGGTTAGATTAATCTAAGCATTATGACTCAAGTCTGATGTATGAATCCAGTTTACTTCTATTGACGGAAAGACCAATACAAGTAGTCCTTGACTTGTAACAGTTCAAGTAGTGACCGTTCAGACTTTACAATGACACTGAAGAGAGTGACCTGTGGCCATTTTTCACTTATGACCAATGCACTATCTCTGTGATCATATGATCAAAATTCAGATGCTTGGCAGCTGACTCATATTTATGACGGTTGTAATGTCCCTAGGTCTTGTGATCACCTTTTGCAAACTTCTGACCATCAATGTCAATGGGGAATGCAGATTCACTTAACAACAGCTTCACTAACCACTGCAATGATTCATTTAACAACTGCGGCAAGAAAGTTTATAAAAAGGGGAAAAATTCACTTAACAAATGTCTCAGTAACATAAATTTTAGGCTCAGTCGTGGTCATAAGTCAAGGACCTATGTGCAGGAAAACAGGAATTTGTACAGGTAATCATACAATCTGAAAAAGTCCTTTCTTTTCCTACTTTTCATAACTTTTGGGTCTACTCACAATCATGAAAGCTAAAAATGTGGATTTATTTAGAAACATAGAAGTCTGACAGCAGAAAAAGACCTCATGGTCCATCTAGTCTGCCCTTATACTATTTCCTGTATTTTATCTTAGGATGGATATATGTTTATCCCAGGCATGTTTAAATTCAGTTACTGTGGATTTATCTACCACGTCTGCTGGAAGTTTGTTCCAAGGATCTACTAAAAACAGATCCCCACAATTTCATGTTTCATGCCCTGTTCAATACAGTGAAATGTGTATTTTTGAGGCCCTAACAAATGTTCAATAAGCTCCAGCTATATATATATTTTTAAAAAGCTTACCAGCTTCACGTGCAGAAATTAATAAGTTAGGAAATTTCCCTTCATTTCTTGATAAATTTCAACTGCTGTTTTCTGAGTATCAAAAGCATAATCTTAGCGGCTGTCTTCAATTGTGAAATAAAACGGCGATTGTTTCACACTCCAGGCTCACATTTTTATTCCAGTCTAAAACAACATTTCTCAACCTTAGCAACTTCTAAGATGTGTGGACTTCTAACTCTCAGAAGCCAGCAGGCTGGAGAATTCTAGGAATTGGAGAACACATATCTTTAAGAGTTATTATTATTATTATTATTATTATTTATTCGATTTGTATGCCGCCCCTCTCCGAAGACTCGGGGCGGCTAAAGTTGCTAAAGGTTGAGAAACCCTGCTCTAAAGTCACAACTGGTTTACATAAAATCTGTCCGAGCCAAGCATCACCATGGGATGTTGATGGAGATTCTCAAGTCATCCAGGTCATGGTTATATTTTGTTGGAAGAAATATCCTTTTGGATTCCGTTCCAAGTGGGGGAAAAGACACTGGAAACATAGAGACTGCATGGAAAGATGGTTTAATGATGAAGGCCTTCTTGGTGGCTGCTCCGGCTCTTTGGAACCAGATACATCCCGAGATCCAGATTGTCCCCACCCTACTGACCTTCCAAAAACCCGTAAAGTCCTGGCTTTTCTAGCAGACCTGGGGTCGCTGATTAGATGGTACACAATCAGGATCCGGCAACATCATCCAACACGCATGATTTTCCTCAACTGTTTTAACTGCTTGGTCGTTGGTTTTAGATGTTTTAAACCTTTTAAAGGAGATTTTATGTTATCTGTATTTGACTGTGACCCACCCAGAGTCCTTCAGGAATTGGGTGGCATGTAAATACAAACAAACAAATAAAACAAGATCACATGGTTTGAAGTCGTGGACAGAAAGAAGGGATGCTGAGAGTACCTGATTTTATCCCGTTGGCAGTGATGAGCTGCTGTCCCAACTGGGGGGGGGGGAGGATAGGCAGGGATTAAATGAGGGTTAGTAAGTTTATGCAGTATTTATTGAATACTTAATATTTTTTTATTGGCCTTCCTGCTCTAGTACCCTTGTATGAGCTTTAATTACTTTTAAAATAGGAAATAATTAAATAGCATGTTTTTACCCTTAAACACTTTGTTTTAATCATTATCTAGAACTGAACTTTTATAGCAATTAAAGAAAATTGAGCTACTTGCCTAATCTGTTATTATGCTGAACCTTGTGGGTTCAATAGGAAACCTGAAAATGTGACTGTGTTCCTCAACAAATAATGCTCTCTATCATTTGTCCTTTTTCGTGGCTATTCAAATAATGTGACTTAATCGACTGAAAAAGAGTCCAAGCACCTATTTGAAAACTTATATTGGTCGGTAAGCCACTCCCACCAAATCACATGATCTTTAGACCACCCTCAGTGACAATTGTCAAGCCACTCCCACCTGGTCACATGGCTGACAAGCCACTCCTACCCAGTCACAGGACCATCAAGCCATACCCACACAGTAAGCCATGCCCTCAGTGTGGTAGTAAAAAATTTTTGCAGCTCTTCATTGCCAGTCGGGCTTTTGAATTTGCGTTTGTATTCTTATTGGTTGTCAGACTCCCATGGGGCCATGCAAGGGCAACTCTGTAGGCTGTCCCGAGTCCCAGGCTTGGTTGAGCCTTGCTGGGTGATGATGTAATGAAAGGACTTTGGGCAATTCCTATTATGGCTCTGCTTGGTGGAGATAGATTTTTTTAAATGTAGAATAGACTGGACCAAGTTGGCCCGTTGACAAAGGGTTGACTTTCTGCCTCTGTTATAGGGGAAATATTCTGTCCTTTTAATATTTCCAAAAATATTTCCTAGGAGGGGGGGGGTGCTAACCTCGTAGTTTCAAAGAGGTAAGAAGCGTCTTCAGCTCCGACAAGATGGTGGGGAATGGAAGGCTTTATATTCCATATGCAGGGAATCTGCAAGGAATATAAACCTTTCCCATTCCTCACCATCCAGTCAGAACTGAAGAAGCTTCTTGGGTGAGAAGCAAAACGTCTTAAAAAAATAACCTAGAAAAGTCCAGTTCCCTCTTGAAAAAGCACCTTCGGGACATCATCACCACGGGAAAAGTAGCATTATTTTGACAGGAGAGTCTTCCAAGAAATCTATGCATCCATCATCCCAGAGTGAGCACGAAAAGAAGCAATGTTTGTTTCTGTCCCCGTTGTTGAGACTGCTTCAACTGACAGCTTCACAGCAAAACACTGCACCTCCAGGAGTCCAGAGGAAGCAAGAAAATTAGGTTTTCTGGATATGGCACATTGCCACTTCGGGCAGCTGTATATTATTTGAAGACTAATCCAACAGCAAGGATATAGTTTTTTAAAGTCATATCCACGTAGGACTCCAGATTTGATCTGTCTGTATCCCCCCCTCGTTCATCCCCCCCTCACACTTCTTATTACCGTACTTTCCGTTGAATACGCCGCTGTCCCTTTAAGACCCAGGCTTCCCTTTCTGCCCCCCCCCCCAATCACAACACCAGTGACACGTGCCTGCCCGCGTGCGTCCAACGCTGAACTGTCGCCTTTCCCCCCCCTTCCGCCGTCCCATTGGTCAAAACTGGGTCAGGCTCCTCCCACCGACTCTCCTCCCATTGGTGAAATCTAGGTCAGAGCCCCACCTGCCCCATGGCAGACGCACATGACAGAAGAAGCAGCGGGGAGGTGAGGCGGGGGGCGGGTGGGGGGGAGCGAGCGGTGTTTGCAAATCTCACGCTCCCGGGCGGCTGGTTGGTGGAGAAGGGCTGGCGAAGCCCCGCCCACTTTCGCTGCCTGACCCCTCCCACTTTGTGGCAAAAAGAGGGGCGAATTCGGAAATAGTTGCGAAGTGCTTGTTGAGGAAAGTAACCGGAGCGGTTTTGTTTTTTGTTTTTGTTTTGTTGTTGTTGTTGTCGTTGCAATTTTTACATCTGCGTCTCTCCGTCTATTGCACGCGTCTGGCTCAAATGCATTGGTTCCCTTCTGGGGGAAGCCTGCATAGGAGTCCGGAACGGATCGGGATCCGCTTTCGGTTTCCCCCCTTATTATAGCAGCGATCTGGCAGAGAAGCAGGTGCGAAAACCTCGGATTCCTCCGGTGCCCGCCCGAGAAGACGCTTTTCCCTCGTCGGAGATCGCGAACCGCATTTTTCCGGGGCTGCTAAGGTTTAGCCGGAGGAGGCAAAGGCGAGTTGATCCACCGCCGCCGTTTAGAGGGATCGGGATCTATTTAGCGAAGGGGTCGCATCGCCGACGTCTTTTCCTTTAGAGAAGGAGGAAAAGCTTAGGAGATTTTTTTTCTTTCGGAGAGGGGAAAAAAAACAACCTCCTAAGAGTCGTTAATTTTCCGCCAAAATAAATAAATAAATCCAATTTTTATTTTTAAAAAATGTGTGTTAGACAATCGATTTCCACCCCCCCCCCCCGGTTTCCTGATCATCCTTAATTATTGTTTCTTGCTTTAAGGGAAAAAAAGAATTAAATCTCCCACGCCCCCCACCCCAGCCTCCTCCCGATCTCCTCCAGCAAGATCCTAACAGATCCTCTGCGAAGATCCTTCTTGGGGGCCGGACTGTTTGCTAAATTTGGAGCGGGGCAAAGCGGGGCCCGTCCGCCTGAGCCCTGGAGGCTTATTTCGGGGCTGGTGGTGGAGGGAGAACTAGAGAGGAAAGAGTGGGGGGGGGGGGGAGTGGGAAAGAAATCTTTTCTTGGGGGTGGGAATCGTCCAGGTCCTGAAATTTCTTCCCCTTCCTGAGCATCGTGGGTGAATTTCAGTGGGGGGGGGGGCTCTAGTTCGAAGCTTTATGCTTTTGCTGGTGGGTTTTTTTATATATATATATAGAAAATATATATTTCTAAAGTCAGGACACTTTGTAGGTCGACGAAAAGAGAGGAAAAACCCACCATCGGCGGCGGTGGCGGTGGGCATCTCCTGGAGTTAACTGCTGCTCCTGCCTTTGCCGCAACCTTCACCATGGCCCAAGGCAGCCCCAGTCTCCTGTCTTCTCCTCCTCCTCCTCCTCCTCCAGTGGCAATCGGAGGCCCCAGTTCCACTATGGTCAGTCTTAAGAGCCTCCTGCAAGGGCCGGTCAAGAGTCCTGAACGGCGGGGGACCAAAGATCCAAGCTCATGTGAGTGATTTCACCCCCTCCCGCTTGACAGCCCCCACCGCCTGCAACACGCCAGGTCTAGCTTTCAGCCACGTGAAACAATTGCTGCTTTCCCAACTGTTTTCACCCGTTCACAGTGGAGGGATTTGATTTGACATGTTTGTTTAGAAATTGCTAAAGCAATTTTTTTTAAATGTCTCTGTGCTGATTATCATCTATGGGGTCTACATGTCATCTGTCTACTCAATCAGCATTCTAGCTAGTTGGCTAGCTAATATCTATTCTCCCTCCCTCCCTCAATCTCTCAATCTCATCTGTTCTATATGTCCATCTATCTAATCTATTCATCTATACGCAATCTATATGAACATCTGTCATCTATCTACTTATGCAGTGTCTATCTACATCTCTCTCTCTCTCCCATCTACTATCATCCATCATGTAGTTGCTAGGAATCAAAAACAACTTTAGTGGCACATAATCCATCAACTATATATAGAATTGCTGCTAGTTCCATTTTACAGTTTGGGAACCAAGAGGATGAGCCACCGTAGAGGGAGAAAGAGACTGGCCATATTTGCAAAGCACGTTTTCCGGTTATGAACCAAATCGGGGTTTCTTTAACCCATTTTTATTAGCTCGTCCCACATACTGAAGCATGAACTTTGCATGGATGGCCAGGTTGCACCCCACATTGCATACATTACGTTTAGCTGATTTGTGATTCGGTGTGCCTGTGGGAACACAGGATTAAAGTGAGGGTCTCCTCTGAGCCAGTACCATTTTTCATCCTCCGTTTGAACCTTGAGAAGCCTTTCCCAAACATTTCATTTTGACAGTTCACGTGTTTTCTGCCCAGCTTGCCTGAGACATTGCCAATTTCATAACATGGATGCAGTTTAAAAGAATTAGATATCTTATGTCACATTAAAGGTAAATCATATCAGGTTGTTGTGGGCTCTCTTTGTGTGCATGTATCCCCCCACACACACACACAGGGGGGGGGGAGAGAGAGAGAAACCTTATAATAAATATAATTCCAGCTGTCACTCCATCTTGTTCATTTTTCCTCCTGACTACCAGTTGTTTCCCAATCTCCCTGCTCATTTGGGATCCTTTGCAACATAGGATTGTCTTTTAAAGTAACAGGAACACGCCACCAGTGGGTAAAAGAGGCCTCATTGCCGTGGCTTTCCGCTTGCTTTCACTTCTACCTTCTCTGCCATCTGGATTTGGGAAGGGGAGGAGGGGGAGGAGGAGGGAAAGGAGCGGAGGGAGTGTTGCCATTAACGCGGTGTCCTCATTTCAACCTGCCACCATTTACTTCCCCTTTTTGTTCTGTTTCCTGCCCTGTGAACTGCAAGAATAAGGTTTGTGCTCGAGGAAGATCCTTCCCACCCCCCCTGAGAAATTGCTTATAAGAATTCCCGTGCCTTCTGCGTGCATAGGAGACTGCAGCCGCGTTTTAATTTTGATGGGGTCATCATTTTAACGAAGCTTTGGAAGTGGGAGGGAGGGAAGGAGTCAGGTTGTTCACGCACAGCTTTCAGCTGGGAGGGGCCTGAGAGTTCCACGGGAGAGCAAAGCCCTTGCAAATAGGATAGGGTAGAGTAAGTAGGTGGTGTTCGGAGTAGCCCTCCTGAAACCTGGCACCTTCCTGCCAGAGTGCAGCAGTGGTTGGAGGGGGACGATGGGAGTTGTAGTTGTGAAAGAAGCTTGCCTCTGCAAAGCTTTGGCCGAGATGGAGGTGGGAACCAGGATTTCCAAAGATCAGGATGGAGTGAGGGTGGTGGTGCTGGGGGTAAGGCTGGAGAGAGGAATTTCCAAGCCTTAAACTTATCCTTGTCCCCATTCCTTGCAATAATAATGACATCTTTAAGGAGCACTTGCCATGCCTGCTTGACTCCATGACTCCTTTTTAAACGGATTTTTTTGGAATTTCTAGTGGTTGTGTTTTCCGTTTTGGTTCCTCTAATGCAGTGTTTCCCAACCTTGGACTTCAACTCCCAGAATTCCCCAGCCAGCGAATGCTGGTTGGGGAATTCTGGGAGTTGAAGTCCAGATATCTTCAAGTTGCCAAGGTTGAGAAACACCGCTCTAATGCAATGCACAGCAGCAGCATCAACACAGAGGGTTGTTTTATCTTTTTATTTTTAAAAAGAAAATATTATTCTGGCAGGCTTTTGGGGGGGGGGGAGCCTGTATGGTTCTCAGGTGGAGAAATGCAACCCTAATCTTGCAGGGGGGTGGGGGCAGAGAGACCTTGCATTTCTGAGCTGAGATAGGAGGGGGGGATCATCCTCTTTAAGGCTCTTGGTGGGGTGGGAGCAGGGTAGAAGATTTGGGGAGCCAGGATTCCTGGAGTTTTGCTGCTGGAGAGATCAACTCATCAGGGTTTTTCCAGGGTGATTCATCCGAGGGGTGTTTCTGTATATGCGCATACACTCACACACACACACACATCTGCTGGCTGGCAGCAGTAAATCCCTTAAAGCTGCACACAGCTCAGCCACGGACACAGCAGGAGGGAAGGAAACGTGCAGCCCAGGAAACAATCTCTAAGACTTTTTTCACAGGAGCAATCAGAGAAAACACAGACAACAGGCTGGCAAGGGAAGGTCGGGGGTGGTTGGGGGATGGCAGCAGGCGGGGATATTGTGGGGATCATGGGGGGGGGCATTTCCCAGGGTCAGCAAACTCCTCCTCCACCCATGCAGCCCCCCCATAAGGAAAAAAAAGGGGGAGAAGTGTGTGTGTGTGTGTGTGTGTGGTGTGTATATGTGGAGCTCCTTCTCTCCATGAGCATTGATGTTCTAGTTTCGCAGTCAGGATGAGAGGTGGACCGTAGGATACAGGTGGTGGTGGGTATCTTGGCAATAGAGACCACGACGTGGGGCAGCTGGGAAGCCAGATCTAGGATTTGAAGGGTCCCATCCCAGTTGGCTCCCTCAGCCCAATCCTCTATGGGCTTATCACCCCCTCCCCATTTACGTCCTTATTTAATATTTATTTTCCTCCCAGCGGCCATGTGACCAGACCCCTGTGTACAGAGGGGAGATTGTTGTGTGTTTCAAGCCCCCCCCTCCCCGCTACGCCCCCACAACAGCTAGATTGGGATGCTGCATTGGGAGACATATTCCTTCACGTGTGCCTCCCCTCCCCTCCCTCCCTTGGATTTCGGGAGCCGATGCTAACCTTGACCGTCGTATTAGCGTTCAAGGGCTGTTGTTGATGTTTTTTTTTTCCCCCTTTCTGCCACGTGCACTATTTTATGGTGCTTTGGAGAGCATTCTGCTCTTGCAAGGGGTGGGGGGAGTTGTGTGTTGTCTACGTTCACTCGCTGGCTGGGCACTCGGTTGGCTTCTGATAACTCCAACTACTAAGAAGGCTGCTTGGTGCTGGCTTCTGTGTTTGGAGGTTGATATTTTCGTTTGGTTTGGGTTGTGACTGCAGTGGCTGGGCCTGGGTTCAAAATAATAATAATAATAATAATAATAATAATAATAATAATAATAATAATAATAACAACAACAACAACAACAACAACAACCATGTTGTTGTTGTTATTGTTATTGTTATTCTTCCTATTATTATTATTATTATTATTATTTTTAAAAAAGTGTCCTAGACGCTTGGAAAGTGTTCGACTTATGATATTGTGATACAAAATCTAGCATATAAATCTCATTTGCTGTATATTGCTAGGGTTTTAAAATAAAAAAAATAGTAATAATAATAGTAGTAGTAGTAGTAGTAATAATAATAATAATAATAATAATAATAATAATAATAATAATAATAATAATAATATCTTGTGGTCTTCATTCTGCTTGGTGCCACAGCCTGAATATAGGGAATTAGCTATTTCCCCTTCTGCATTTCATCTCTTTGACCAACTGATCCCCAAATATCCTGAGCCACATTAGTCACAAAGCTAGTGTGGTTTGTGGGTGAGAGTATTATGTGGACCCCAAGTTAGGATTACCTGATGGTTCTGTTTACTGTACACATGTAATGCATGCCTAGGAATATAGCAGGTTTAATATGTGGGGTGAATTCAGCATTTGAAGTACTTTGTATTCTGCAAGAGTTTTCACCCCTGCAATAGCTAGTGGGGCAGAATTAGAAAACAAGGCTCATATGCTGAAGTCCAGCTTTAGGTAAGATATTAAATTGGCCATGGGGAGGCACTTATGAGAAATTTGGGTGGGGGAAAGTGAGGGAGCAGTTTAAGAGGTAATTTTAGTGTCATGCATGAAAAACCTTTGTGCTTAAGAGCCAGGATTAAAGGCAAAGGGGCAATGGAGACAAAATGTTTATTATTTTTATTTTCCCCTGTATCATTCCCTATATCAGCAGTATTCTTTATATATCCTGTTCTTTCCGTTATGTATCCTCCATATGTCTTCATCCTTGTAGTACCTTCATCGAGGTAGTTCATTATTCCCATTTTACAGATGGGGAAAACTGAGTCTTTAAAAAAAAATGGCTGTGGATTGTTCTAATGAATCCTGTGATTGGGTCAAGATTTTATCCAGCAGTTCATAATTCCCAGTTTCAGGTAGTTGCGTGGGTGGATCCAGGCATTGGACAAAGAGAGGAGGAGGAGAAGGAGGGAGGAGGGAAATATATTCCGGGATCAATCTGTATCGGGCATCTCTTACAATCGGGAATTGCATGTGGGTTTAATCTAGTCATGGGGCGTTGGGAGCGACTCGCCCAGTTTCGGGGCGCCAGGCTTGTGTCGCCACAGCCCATCAGCTGGGCCTGGACTTCTGTTCCATGTGTACAGGCAGCGTAAGAGTTCAGGTATGGAGCACCACTCCCAAGCCGGGTCTGAACCTCGCTGCGTGGGTTGGGCACCTGTAAAGCAGACAACCACCTAAGCTACCTTGTGATTTGCGGAGAGAGCACAGACAGCCCAGGTGCGGTGGAGAAAAGGTGCAAGAGTGTGTGTGCGTGCACACACATGTAGGCAGATATTAGGTGTCAAGTCAAGGACCTTTGAAGAATTGTTTGTATCCTCTCCCACTCACCTCTATTTTAGTCACTCTTTGAATAATGATCTCTGCAATCTGTTGTAAACACTGGAGCAACCAAAGGGCAGTGTAGAAACATAGAAGACTGACGGCAGAAAAAAGACCTCATGGTCCATCTAGTCTGCCCTTATACTATTTCCTGTATTTTATCTTAGGATGGATATATGTTTATCCCAGGCATGTTTAAATTCAGTGACTGGATTTACCAACCACGTCTGCTGGAAGTTTGTTCCAAGCATCTACTACTCTTTCAAGTAACAGAAAAAAGACCTCATGGTCCATCTAGTCTGCCCTTATACTATTTCCTGTATTTTATCTTAGGATGGATATATGTTTATCCCAGCATGTTTAAAATTCAGTGACTGTGGATTTACCAACCACGTCTGCTGGAAGTTTGTTCCAAGCATCTACTGCTCTTTCCAGTAAAATAATATTTTCTCACGTGCTTCTGATCTTTCCCCCAACTGCTGGAAGTTTGTCCCAAGCATCTACTGCTCTTTCAAGTAAAATAATATTTTCTCACGTGGCTTCTGATCTTTCCCCCAACTGCTGGAAGTTAGTTCCAAGCATCTACTGCTCTTTCAAGTAAAATAATATTTTCTCACGTGGCTTCTGATCTTTCCCCCAACTAACCTCAGATTGTGCGCCTTGTCCTTGTGTTAACTTTCCAATTAAAAACATGTATATGAGGTGGTGGTGGTGAGGAATGGATCCCTTCCCCCCACCCCAGATTTAGGCATTAGGTAGGAGCAGATTGAATCATATCTGAAACTAAACTAGTGGGTTCAGGGGCCAAACTGCTCACCCAGGCAGAAAATCTTGCTTTTGCCATATACCTTTGCCCTAGATTAATGGTCTGGAGGTGTGTGTGTCTATATTAAAGCCACCGAGAAATGATTTCCCTTGAAAAGCCAGCTAGCTGTTTCTCTGGAAAGAATCTCCTTCCCAGCTGCCTTCTCCGAGCTTCAGGCTGGCAGGCTGGCAAGGGGGCAGCAACGGGGCAGGAGCACTGATGAAGCCGATCAGATACGGCTGAGTGCAGCAGGGGTCATCTGGGGTAAAGCCTTGTATTTTGCTGCTGAACAACAGGCAGGCCGTGGGGCGGAGAAAGTGAAGGATAAGTCCTGGGCAAATTTCAGCAGTTTTGCACTACTGATATGAGCGGCTGCATTTTTTACAGCCTCAGTGATCTACAGTTTGTCCTTGCTTCTCGCCCCTTCGTTTTAACCACAACCAGGACGTTTTAAAGAAACGGCGGCGGCGTTCCCCGGCTGGAGCTTCCTCACTGCCCGAGATTTAAAAAGCTAAATAAAAAAACACACGGCCCAGCACATGTCCAAGGCTGCAGTGCAAAAAAAAAAGAAAAGAAAAGAAAAAACCAGCTCAGAGTAATCATGCAAATCCTGGGGAAGATTTGACACAACTGCACAAAGATGGAGGGAAGATTTAGCATCCTTAATTTATTACTAGGAGAGTGCAGAATATATATGATCTAAACCAGTGTTTCCCAACCTTGGGAACTTGAAGATATCTGGACTTCAACTCCCAGAATTCCCCAGCCAGCATTCGCTGGCTGGGGAATTCTGGGAGTTGAAGTCCAAATATCTTCAAGTTGCCAAGATTGGAAAGCATTGATCTAAACAATATTTTTTTTTCCATTTTTAATCTGAAGCAGTTGCTTCAAGGATAAAGCAAGCTGTTCCGATCATTTGGGATCATTCCAAATTCAGAACAGAACTGGTTAGAAACAACATGATAGAACAACATGGCTTGGAACCCGAAACAAATTTTTCTCATTCCATGCTTAAAAAAAAACACAACAGTTCGAATTTTTAAGGTACCAGCTGCCGATTAACCTGGGGGAAACTTCATTTTGAGTTTGCATGAAGCGACAAAAGGGGTCAGAGGTAGAAAGTGGGGCAGCATTATCTACAGCAAACAGTAGAGATGGCAGAATACCAGTATGTGCTTGGTGACACCATCAAACAGCTGTCACCATTTACGCGTTTCCATCCTGACATCTGATGCAAGGGTGTAAGTTATGGTGTTTGTGTGGTGATTTCGTCTGCTTATTTCCCTGCCCCCGCTCCTGTCATTTCTCCCTTTCCCCCATCCTGCAAACAAAACACATACATCTATGGGATTATTATTAGTTTGCATAACCACTTTAAAAACTTTTAAAAACTCATAATCGGGGTTATATAAAGCCCTTAGGACCAGGTTACTTATGGGACTGTCTTCTGCCTCACAAATCCCAGTGACCGGTTAGGTCCCACAGAGTTGGCCTTGTCCAGGTCCCGTCAGCTAGGCAAAGCTAGGGGTAGAGCCTTTTCTGTGGCAGCCCCAGCCCTTTGGAATAAGCTCCCCCCTGAGATTCGTACTGCTCCCACCCTCCTGGCCTTCCGTAAGTCTTTGAAAACTCATCTCTGCCTGCAGGATTGGGGCTCCGGCCATGAATATAAGTAGAATTGAATGGGGTTGATTGTGTTTTATAACAGGGGTTTTAGATAAATTGGATCATTGCGTTTTTAGATAATTTTAGACTGTTTTAATTACTGGATTTCTTATACAGTGATACCTTGGCTTACAAACTTAATTGGTTCCGGGACGAGGTTCTTAAGGTGAAAAGTTTGTAAGACGAAACAATGTTTCCCATAGGAATCAATGGAAAAGCGATTAATGCGTGCAAGCCCAAAACTCACCCCTTTTGCTAGCCGAAGCGCCCGTTTTTGTGTTGCTGGGATTGCCCTGAGGCTCCCCTCCATGGGAAACCCCACCTCCAGACTTCTGTGTTTTTGCGATGCTGTGATTTCACTGAGCCTCCCCTCGCTGGGAAACCCCACCTCCGGACTTCCATTGCCAATGAAGTACCCATTTTTGCGCTGCTGTGATTTCACTGAGGCTCCCCTCGCTGGGATGCCCCGCCTCTGGACTTCCATTGCCAATGAAGTACCCATTTTTGCGCTGCTGGGATTTCCCTGAGACTCCCCTCCATGGGAAACCCCACCTCCGGACTTCCATTGCCAGCGAAGTGCCCATTTTTGCGCTGCTGGGATTCCCCTGCTGGGATTCCCCTGCAGCATCACGAAAACACGGAAGTCCGGAGGTGGGGTTTCCCATGGAGGGGAGCCTCGGGGGAATCCCAGCAGCGCAATAATGGGTGCTTCACTGGCAACGGAAGTCCGGAGGCGGGGCATCCCAGTGGTGGTGGTGGGTTTGTAAGGTGAAAATAGTTTGTAAGAAGAGGCAAAAAAATCTTAAACCCTGGGTTTGTATCTTGAAAAGTTTGTATGACGAGGTGTTTGTAAGACGAGGTATCACTGTATATGCCTTTATATTGCTCCTGTTGTAAGCTGCCCTGAGTCTGCAGAGAAGGGTGGCATAGAAATCTAAGAAATAAATACAATATGCCTCTGATTTTATCAGTCTCTGAAAAGCAGTGATTTTTCATCATCAGCAACTTTTAGGCAGTGTGGACTTCAACTCCCAGAATTCCTCAGCCAGGATGGATCATAAGGCTGAGAATCACTGCTATACAATTAAAATAGTTTTCAACAAAGCCTTTATAGAATGCAGTGGGTAGGTGGTTTCAGCCTAGGTAGCATAAATGGTACCTGGCTAAAACTGCCAGAATTGTTGATCTAGAAAAACATTCTTGGCTATTTATCCACGAACTACCTGTGTGCATGCAAGTGAATATCGGGAGAAACTAAAAACATAATGAAAAGATAAAGAAGCCCATAGCTGGGAGGTGGTGGGGTTTTTGTTTGTGGGCACTGCAGCCGAAGATGGATACCTGGATGGCACAGTGAGTGCAGCACTGCAAGCTACTTCTGCTGATCAGCAGCTGCCAGCAATTTGGCAGTTCAAATCTCACCACCGGCTCAAGGTTGACTTGGCCTTCCATCCTTCCAAGGTCGGTAAAATGAGGACCCAGATTGTTGGGGGCAATATGCTCACGCTCTGTAAACCATTTAGAGAGGTCTGTAAAAGCATTGTGAAACGGTATACAGTGTTCCCTCGCTTTTCGCAGGGGATGCGTTCCGAGACCGCCCGCGAAAGTCGAATTTCCGCAAAGTAGAGATACGGAAGTAAATACACTATTTTTTGCTATTAACAGTATCACAAGCCTTCCCTTAACACTTTAAACCCCTAAATTGCAATTTCCCATTCCCTTAGTAACCATTCAGATTATTACTCACCATGTTTATTTATTAAAGTTTATTTAAAAAAAATATTTATTAAAGGCAGACGAAAGTTTGGCGATGACATATGGCGTCATCGGGTGGGAAAAACCATGGTATAGGGGGGAAAACCGCAAAGTATTTTTTAATTAATATTTTTGAAAAACCGTGGTATAGACTTTTCGCGAAGTTCGACCCCGCGAAAATCGAGGGAACACTGTATAAGTCTAAATGCTATTGCTATCTGTTCAGGAACCTTTAAATATAGAAGAGGCAGATGGACGGCCTGAATTAATCTTTCCAAGTCTTATATTCTAAGATCAAGCCAACTTTTTCCCCCTCTGTTACCGAGACACCTGTAAAAATCTTTGCTGTACAAGTAATCCCTGACTTGCCACCACAATTGAGCCCAAAATTTCTGTTGTTATGTGAGTTTTGCCACACTTGCTAAGTAAATCATTGCTGTTGATAATTTAGTAGTGAGGTTCTTAAGCGAATCTGTCAGAAGGGTGCAAAAGGGAATCACATGACCCTGGGACATAGTAACGGTTGTAATATGAACCAATTGTTAAGCATCTGAATTTTGATCATAAGATCAGAGGGAGGCTACAAAGGTTGTAAGAATGAAAAACGTTCACAAGTCATTTGTTTCCAGTGATTAATGTTGTGATTGTTGTAACTTTGAACGGTCACTAAATAAACTTGTCTAAGTCTAGGACTTCCTGTACACTTATGGCGATTATCCGCTTGGAACAATTATTTTACTTGGCACTTTACAAGCACACTTTAATCCCTGTAAGTAACTTGATAGTGCAGCCATCCCTTTTATTCAAACAGACCTGTGCTAAGTGTACCGTAATTTACCGTAACTTTCAAATTACAACAATGTAATTCTAATTAGTTCTTATATTTTACATTGCATCAATGGTGAGATTCAAAAAAAAAAATTCCTAGCGGTTCTGTGGGTGTGGCTTGTATGTGATATGGCTTGGTGGGCATGGCTTGGTGGGTATGGTTTGGAAGTTTATTTTATTTATTTATTTAATTAATTAATTAATTAATTAATTATTGAACTTGTATGGTGCCCCTCTCTGTGGACTCGGGGCGTTTCACAACATATTTAAAAATAACAATATATAAAACATATTTGAAATACCATTAATATAAATAACTAATCTAAAACCATTCTACAAAGGCTAAAACATTAAAAATCATTTATTCAGATTCAAACCACAAACATGCCACACATTTGTTGGGCAGAGGTTAGGGTCCAGTGACCCCAAGCCTGGCGACATAAATAGGTTTTCAGATTGTTGCGGAAGATGACGAGGGGGGGCAGTACGAATCTCCCGGTGGGGGAGTTGACTCCAGAGGGCCGGGGCCCCCACAGAGAAGGCTCTAAGGCAGGGGTGGGCAATTAATTTTGCCATGGGGCCGCATGAGAAATTGGTATGGTTTTGGAAGGCCGGGCTAACGCTTCGTCAGGGAGGGAGCCCGCAGTGTGCCTGCGCAGAGGAGGCCTCCCTAGCAATCCCTCCCTCTTGGCCCGCGGCTGCTGCTGCCCCCTCCGCTGCTGCCACTGCTTCTTCTTCCTCTCCTTCCTCTGCTGCCGCCGCTTCCTCTGCCCACCTGAACCCCAATTGCCGCCGCCGCTGCTTCTCTCTCTTTCAGCGCTCGCTCAACTCTGCCAAAGTGTCTCTCTCGGGCTCCTGACATCACCTACAGTGACATCATTGCCTAGTGCTCGCCTTATGGTCAATGTCCTGAGCCTCCCTCAGGCAAAGGAGCTGCGCGGCTGCCTCCGGACCGCCTTTTCCAGGCTCCCACCGCAGCCCCGGGGGAGGAGAACTATAAAAAAAAGTGGGACATTTTTCACAGATAACGGCGGGCCGGTCACAGACAGTGGGCAAGCCGCATGTGGCCCGCGGGCCGCCCCTTGCCCATGTCTCCTCTAAGGTCACTGCACAATCCCCATTTCTTCCCAATCAGCTGGGATTCGGGAGGCAGAGAATAGATGGGGCGGGACCATCAGAGGTGGTATTTACCGATTCTCTGAACTACTCAAAATTTCCACTACCGGTTCTCCAGAACTGGTCAGAACCTGCTGAATCCCACCTCTGCAATGATTCTGTAGCCCTGCTAGGCAAGAAATTAATCTTGACTTTGTTGAATAATCTTGAGCTAAATAGGCTAGGCATGGCACTCTGAAGCCTCCAGTTGAATGTAGGAAGTCCTCCCTTTATGAATACAATTGGCACTGGAACTTCCATTGCTAAGTGGGCAGTTGTTAAGTGAATCGTGCCTGATTTAAGCGAATTCCCCCACTCCGATTTTGCATGTAAAAGTCCCATGGGAAGGTTGCAAAGGTTGATCACATGATCCCTGGACCTTGCAGCTATTGTAAATGCATGGCAGTTGCCAGGTGCCTGAATTTTGATCATGTAACCATAATCATAATTGTGAATACTGCCTTTTTCAACATTGTTATATGTTTGAATAGTCATTAAGCAAATAGTCATAAATCAAGGACTACTTGCATTGCCATTTCAAAAAATTCAAGATAGATAGCATTTACGCTTATATACAGCTTCACAGTGCTTTACAGCCCTCTCTAAGTGGTTTACAGGGAGTCAGCATATTGCCCCCAACGATCTGGGCCCTCATTTTACCCACCTAGGAAGGATGGAAGGCTGAGTCTACTGAGATTCAATCTGTCGAACTGCTGGCAGCTGTTGATCAGCTAACCACTCACCACTGAAGCTCACCATCTACCCACTCACCACTGAGATGATAGATAGATAGATAGATAGATAGATAGATAGATAGATAGATAGATAGATAGATAGATAGATAGATAGAAAGATAGATAGATAGATAGATAGATAGATAGATAGATAGATAGATAGATAGATAGATAGATAGATTAGATGGATAGATAGGTAGGTAGGTAGGTAGGTAGAGAGGTAGATAGATAGATAGATAGATAGATAGATAGATAGATAGATAGATAGATAGATAGATAGATAGATAGATGATAGATAGATAGATTAGACAGACAGACAGACAGACAGGATAGATAGATAGATAGATAGATAGATAGATAGATAGATAGATAGATAGATAGATAGATAGATTAGATAGAGAGATAGAATAGATAGATAGATAGATAGATAGATAGATAGATGATAGATAGATAGATAGATAGATAGATAGATAGATAGATAGATAGATAGATGATCGATGGGTGGATAGGTAGATAGATGAGAGAGAGAGAGAGAGAATATACTTGGATGGATGGGTGGATAAATAGATAGATAGATAGATAGATAGATAGATAGATAGATAGAGATGATAGATAGATGGTGGGTGGATAGAGAGAAAGAGAGAGAGATGGTGTGTGTGTGGGTGGGTGGGTGGATGGATAGATAGATGAATAGATAGATAGGTAATTTATACATTTATTATTTCCCCTTCCTCTTCACATTAGATCCTTCTTTTTAAATTATAAGATGTTTTTCCCCTTTATAGTACAAAATTTAAGACGTAATGTGCGGTATATCAGGGAAACAATTATCACTCCATTAATTAACCATTCTTCTTGTCCAAATCTTGTAGAAAGATAGATGGAAAGAGAGAGAGATAATAGATAGATGGTGGGTAGGTGGGTGGGTGGGTGGGTGGATAGAGAGAGAGTGTGAGAGAGAGAGATGGTGGGTGGATGGTGTTCTGCCTGACCGGCCTCAAGCAATGATTAATGGTCCAGAAAAGAAGGTCAAACACACACGTGGATAGTTAATCAGCAAACTTGTATTTAAACAGTAAAGAAAAAAGATGAAAGCAAATGGTCCTTACTTTCAGGAGAAACCAAGAGGATTCGTTGCAAAATTCAATCAGCTACAAAGTTCAGTGAAAAGCCAACCCATACAAAAGTCACGGAGCAGAAATAGTCCAAGAGACTCTGAATATTCATAGCACAAAAGCAGCAGCTTGTCCCAGAGCGTTCAACTCCCCCAACGCTGAAGTACAATCCACGAGCAGGAACTTCAGAGCAGGAACAAACCACAAACCACCCAGATAATCAGCCACAGTTTGCCTTGGTCCCGTTCCCTTTTTATGCTGTTTAGCCCTCATTAAGGGAACCACACCCAACCCAGGTGTTTCTCCTACTTCTTAAAGCGACCCCTTCTTTGTAAGGCCCTACGGCTGCGTAAATTGATGTATTGTCCTGCAGACGAGCTGAGAGAAGATAAACTGTCTGACGAATTGCCAGCCCCTTCCCCTGAACTGTCTGCCAATTCGTCCTGGCTCTCTGCCCCATCTTCCTGACTGCTGGCTACATCTTCCTGGCTGTCAGCTGCATCATCCTGGCTGTCAGCCAGGCTTTCACAGTCACTATGTGCCGCAACAGCACATAGTGGGGGCAACAGCTGGCCCAGGCCCAAACACAACAGATGGGTGAATGGGTGGATAGATGAATAGATAGATAGATAGATAGATAGATAGATAGATAGATAGATAGATAGATAGATAGATAGATACTGTAGAAAGATAGATGGATGGAGAGAAAGAGAGAGAGAGAGAGAGATGATAGATAGATTAACAGAGTTGGAAGGGAACTTATAGGTCATGTAGTCCATCCTCTCCCTAAGTAGAAGATCTATACCATATCTGACTGCTGATCTTCCCTTTTTGAAAGCCTCCAGGATAAGGCTCCCACAACTACGGAAGACAAGGTTAGAGAACTTTAAATGGAATTGGAGCTAAACATCTGTGACTTTCCGAGTTGGAAGATGATGAAGTTTAATGTTTTCTGCTTTTGATGAAGGGTTAACTGTTGGTTTGGGAAAGGCCCTTTTCATTGCTAAAAGGGGTGGGGAACAATGGCCCTTTTATGACTTGTGGTCGTCACCTCCCAAAATTCTTGAGCCAGCCATGTTTTGCTCAGGAATGCTGGGAGTTGAAGTCCACAATTTATAAAAGATCCAGCGTTTCTTCTTTAAAAGAATATCATCTTTGACTAAGTGGCTTAAATATGCATAGTGGTAATTTATACATTCATTATTTCCCCTTTCCTCTTCACGTTAGACCCTTCTTTTTAAATTATAAGCTGCTTTGCCCCTTTATAGTACAAAATTTAAGACGTAATGTGTGGTATATCAGGGAAACAATTATTACTCCATTAATTAACCATTCTTCTTGTCCAAATCTTTGTTTCCAAAAGACTTTTAGGGATGCCTTTGGCACAAGCTTTGCAGTTTCCTTTAAGCGTCTTATCTCAAGATTTACCACCTTCAGCTTTCTCCTGGCAGCACGAGCAAATTCTGGTCTAATTTTCCAGATTCTGACTTTCCAGTTAATTGCCTGTCTTGTTTTTGATTGCATTTCAGTAGATTCCTATTCTTAGATCAGACACATCGCGTTTAACCTGCGTCTCTCCTTCTTGCCCTCCCCTGCTGCTTCTGTTCCATTGCAGGTGTGATCAAAGACAAGGAACGTAAAATGGAGGACGATCTGAGTGTGTCAAGACCCGGGCATTGTGCATACCTGGGGTCCCTGCTGTGGGAACGCACCTTGCCCTACAATGAGATCGAATACGTCGACTTGGATGAGTTTTTGCTGGAAAATGGTTTGCCCCCAAGCCCAGCCCATCAATCCTATTCCCCAGGCAGCCAGCCCACCGCCTCGCCTTCCAGTGGGGTAGTGGTGGATCTTAGTCGGCCTGCTTCTTGTGCGTCATCGTCTTCGGTCTGTTCTTCGTCCGGTGAAGGTCTAGTTGGCAGTGATTATGACCAAAACTGCAGCAAGACAGGTAAATTTGGCTGTACGTTGAGCAAGAAGATGGTGTAGGGAAGTGAGGGGAGTGGGAGATGAAAAAATAAGTGATTGGCTCCTGCTTTAGGGGTGAGATTTGTAGGAGGGCTGTAAGAATAATAATTAATAATAATTTATTAGATTTGTATGCCGCCCCTCTCCGTAGCTTCGGGGCGGCTCACAACAATAATAAAAAAACAATATTATAGTGAAACAAATCTAATACTGTATTAATAAAGAAGCATATAAAACCCTATCATATTTAAAAACCAAACAACACATACATACCAAACATAAAATATAAAGAGCCTGGGGGAAAGGTGTCTCAACTCCCCCATGCCTGGCGGTATAGGTGGGTCTTGAGTAGTTTTCGAAAGACAAGGAGGGTGGGGGCAGTTTTAATCTCCGGGGGAGTTGATTCCAGAGGGCCGGGGCCGCCACAGAGAAGGCTCTTCCCCTGGGGCCCGCCAAACGACATTGTTTAGTCGACAGGACCCGGAGAAGGCCAACTCTGTGGGAGCTTATCGGTCGCTGGGATTCGTGCGGTAGCAGGCGGTTCTGGAGGTATTCTGGTCCAATGCCATGTAGGGCTTTAAAGGTCATAACCAACACTTAGTATTGAGACCGGAAACTGATCAGCAGCCAATGCAGGCCAAGGAGTGTTGTAGAAACATGGGCGAATCTGGGAAGCCCCACGATGGCTCTCGCAGCCGTGTTCTGCACAATCTGAAGTTTCTGAACACTTTTCAAAGATAGCCCCATGTAGAGAGAGTTTAAGTCTTTCCCAAAGTCTGTTTTTTTTCTATAGAAGAGAGTATTTGTAGCTCAGGGTTGAAATGTGAGGTCCTTCTTACTCCCTGAGCTTGGTGGTATTCTTTTAGACGTTTCATTACCCAATCAGGTAACATATGAACTGATTGTGTTGCCTAGCTGGGTAATAAAATGTGTGTGAGAAATCACCAAGCTCTGAGAGCATCAAAGATCCCACAGTCTGGTTTTTTTCCCCCCTCAGCTTCCAAATATTTTAGCTATCACATCCAGCACATGCTGATTGTAGGCCTAAAGCTATATTTGTTGATAGTATTATGAAGAACACCATGATAAACCTAGGGTGCAAATCAGAGTTGCATTGCTGTACGCTTTGGTTTGTTTTCCTTTTGCAGTGCCTCTATGGCAGAGTTGGGGAATGATGGTCCCTTTATGACTGGTGGACTTCAATTCCCAGAATTCCTGAGCCAGACATGGCTGGTTCAGGGATTCTGGGAATTGAAGTCCACATGTCATACAGAAACCATAGTACCCTACCCCCTGCTCTAAGGGATGATTTAAACTTGTCCTTTGAAATTGTAAGGGACAAAATCATATTATACTGTAACTTATATTTTATTTAAAGACACAAAGACCTTTCGTTGATTTGCAATGAAAGAAGAGCAAAAGAGAGGAGTGTGTGTAGAGTTTTTTCCCACCCTATTTAAACATTTTTTACTTTTCTGAATCATTCCTTCCAAGCTACTTTTCTTCCTGAGGTTAAATCTGTATGGAGAGAAAAAGGACTTTATAAAAATGCAGAAAAGTGCATTTTTTCTTCTTTCTGGTCCAGATCTCAATTTTAAACCCACCCCCCCACCCCATTTTGACCCTTGTGCTAAGTGTACTCTGGTTTGTCCTGTTTGACTAGTTCTTATGTTAAAAAAGAATTCTAAAATTATTACAAATATATTTGTTCTTGGATTAACAAAAAAACTCAAAGGTGGGGTTTTTTTTTGTTCAACAGACAATTGAACTGTTTTTTCCTTGAGAAAGAAGAAAAAGTTTTGCTTCCCATCTAAGAAGCTTCATCAGTTCTAATGCTGGTGGTGAGGATGGAAACTGATGAAGCTTCTTGAATGAGAAGCAAAACATTTTCTCTTCCCCACCTTCTTCTTCCTCAAGGAAAACACAGTCCAGTTACCTTTTGAAAGGGGGGAAAACCACCTTTGAGACAATTGTCACCTGGACGACTGAGAATCCCCATAGATAACTGCAGAAACACTATTCTGGTGTATTATGCAGGCTTAGCAGTGGTGTGGAGGTGATAAAAAATATTTTAGCACCCTCACTGGGTTAGAGGGGGGGAAGGAAAACAGTTTCGTGTTCCTCCCTAATTGTGGCAAGAACTATCGGTTTCATCTCCTCCTCCTAAATTGCAAATAATTTTCAGTCCCACCTTCTGGCTGTGGTGGCAGTGACTGGCTTTACCTGGCTGCTGAAAAGTCCAACCTCTCATTCCTACCCTAGTTTTCACTTTACCAAATAATCACTGCTACACAAAGAATTGTGTGCTGCTAGTACACACCATGCACCTAGGAAAGAACGTTGTTTTTAATCCCACCCTGATTGGTACAAGAATTATTTCCTCTACTTGTTGCAAGTTTTAGAATTTTTGCTTCTCTGTGGTTGTGGTGGAGAATTGTGGAGAGGGCCAGAAAACAGTTTTTATGGAATGATCTAAAGGTAAAAGGTAATGATTCCCTTTGCATATATGTGCTAGTCGTTCCTGACTCTAGGTGGCAGTGCTCATCTCTGGTTCAAACCTAAAGAGCCAGTGTTGTCCAAAAATGTCTCCATTGTCATGTGACCAGCAAGACTAAACACCAAAGGGGCACGGAGTACTGTTACCTTCCCACCACCAAAGCTGGTCCCTATTTTTCTACTAGCTTTTTATTTATTTATTTATTTTATTTATTTATTTTGTCCAATACACGATGAGGGTTTTAGTGGGTATACAGTATATCTATATACACATAGTAAAATACATGATGAAGGTTATAGAGGAGATACTCATAGTAAAATATATCTAAGAAAGAATAGAAAAGAAGATATAGTAATAGAACATATCAATGAAAGAATAGAAGAAGAGATATAGGAATAGAAGAAAGGTACATGCTTTTGAACTGCTAGGTGTGCAGAAGCTGGGACATGTCATGGCACTCATTCTGTTACATGGTGCTAGGGATTCGAACCACCAAACTGCCATTCTTTCTGATCGACAAGCTCAGCATCTTAGCCACTGAGCCACTGCATCCCTATTATCTAAGAATAATCTACAGGCATTTAAAATGCAGTGCTCTGAAAATAAGCTTATCCTCACCTGATCAAAGGTTCACAGCAGCCTTCATCAAGAATTCTGGGAGATTGAAGTCCATACAGCTAGGGATACACCTGTTGAGAATTGATCCAATGGATGAAAATCCCATGTTATAATCAGGGTGTCCAGCAAACCTGGAAAACAGGGAAATCAGGGAATTTTCAGGGAATTTGTCAAAAAAAAGCGTAATAAAGCAGGGGGGAAATGTATTTGAATGTTTAAAAGTCAGGAAAAAATCATGTTAAAAAAATGGATTGCGCTGCCTTGCAGAGTCAAGCAGAAATGAGTATAACTGTGGCAACAAGATACCGATATTTCTCCATGGCTTAGCCGTTTGGTATGACGTAATGTACGACTGTGCCTTAACTAGACCGCAAGTTACAGGGAAATGTCATGGAATTTCAAAATGCTTTCCCCCTGGGCACCCTGTATAATAGAATTGATATATTAAAGAGAACTTGGAATGGGATGGAGATCTAGGACAATTTACAACAGTAAAAACATTGCAGATTAATGCATATATTCAACTTTATTATTACTTTAACAGTGTCATAGGCTTTGGGGATATCTGAGAAGTTTGGGTTGGGTAGTGTGTTCAATCCCCATGCTGAAATCAATTACTTCTAAACTTCAATTTCTTTGTCTGGATTTGCACAATATGCTAAGTTTGGTTAGTTTTGACCTTATTTAGGGCTTTGGTGGAAGGATTAGCACGTTGTACAAATCCAGCCTGTTTGAATAGTTTATGGTTCAGCAACGTTAGAAAATGGATTAATTCAGTAAACCAAATTCACTGCATTGTGCAAACCTCACTTCAGAGTGGCGATAATATTGTTTTTAACTTCATTTCTGACTGAGCCTCGTTCTGATTCCCCGTAGAAACGTGGCTGTGTGGATTTGGTGTGTGGATTAGAAAAAAACCCACCCCAGAATACCGGTAATAAGAAGTTTGAGTTGGATAATATTTAGAAATTGATTCTTCTGGCTTCCATTTAGAAGTGTGATTGTTGAGAAGTTGGTGGAAGTTTGCAGAGCTTTGAATGGAAAACTGGTGCTTGCAGTTATGGTGAAAAATATCAAGAGTGCAAGTTTTGTGGGGGGTGAATTGATTCCACCCACAAGGGTTTGGGGCTCCTTGGAGGATATGCAACACCAGTGCTGCTTCTGTGTTCTAGAGCAGTGTTCCTTAACCTCGGCAACTTTAAGCTGTGTGGACTTCATTTCCCAGAATTCCTTCAATACCCAGCATAACTGACTGAGGAATTCTGGGAATTGAAGTCCACACAACTTAAAGTTACTGAAGTTGAGAGACACTGCTCTAGAGTCATTCGTAGACCATTGTTGCTCCAGGTTGATTTGCACATCAGTAATGTTTTGATCATATCAGAAAGTAGGGTGCAAAAGTGATGTAATTAAACTGATGTTCAAGATAATGCAGTTTTTCAAGTGAATTTCTACTTCCTAGACTTGATAAATATATATGGTCCATCTCAAACTTTAAGACTTGATGATACATCAGCCCTCCCCCCCTCCCCCTGCCTCTCATAAAGTTTCTTCTCAGTTATGATCCTTTGTTTTCTCTAACTTGATTATCTCAATGTTAATTGGAACAATTCCCATTTCTGGATGGATGCTCTATCTCCTGTAAGACATAAGCTGGATTCTCACCAACACACTAAAACTTCATGGAGTTTGGTGGCACAGCATGGAAAGACAATCCAGCCATGATCTTACCCTGTTGTATACATCAGGCCATCGCATTATGCCATAAAGTTTTAATTGTTTGAACACTTTGAACACAGAAATTGTTTTATTCATCCTCATCTATTAGTTCTGTGAATCTAACGCCACTGTAAATATTTTTTCCGTCATTTAAATCTAAAGAAAGTAACTGGAGCTCTTATATCTGAGATGTGTGTGTGTGTTTAGGAGGATCCCAAGCATTAAATACAAAATGCCTCCCCTCTGTAGATGTTCTTTAAGTCACCCCATTCTCTAAAAACCCTGGGATTCCTTTGTGCTCTCTAAGCTTGATGGTTTTCTTGCAGATGTTTCATTGCCAAACTAGGTAACATCATCACTGCACTAATGATGTCACCTAGTTTTGACAATGAAAAATCTGCAAAAAAACAACAACAACCCACCAAGCTCGGAAAGCATCAAGGAGTCCACAATTCAACCTCGAATTACAAATATTCTCTTCTATCTAAAAAACGATTTTGCCTTCCACGAAGCATAGAATCCCTTCCTTCCTTCCTTCCCCCTCTTTGCTTCATCAGTTATATTAGCATTTCTGGATACCAACAAGTCTTGATTTAAAAACAGAAAAGCCTCCCCTAGTTTCCGGTCACAATTCAAAGTATTGGTAATAACCTATAAAGCCCTACATGGTATCGGACCAAAATACCAAAGAACCGTCTTCTGCCGCACAAATCCCAGCGACCGATAAGGTCCCACAGAGTTGGCCTTCTCTGGGTCCCGTCGACTAAACAATGTCGTCTGGTGGGCCCCAGGGGAAGAGCCTTCTCTGTGGTGGCCCCGGCCCTCTGGAATCAACTCCCCCCAGAGATCAGAACTGCCCCCACCCTCCTTGCCTTTCGTAAGCTGCTGAAGACCCACCTATGTTGTCAGGCATGGGGAAATTTAAACACCCCTGGGCTTATATTGTTTATGTATGGTATGATTGTGTTGCATGGTTTTAATAATGGGTTTTTTGACGTCTTTTAATATATTGTTGTTTTTGTCGTGAGCCGCTCCGAGTCTCGGGAGAGGGGTGGCATACAAATCTAATAAATAAATAAATAAAAATATTATTATTATTATTAATAATAATAATAATAATAATAATAATAATCGGTGCCCCATAACCTGGAGACCCTAGATGCAAGGCCTTTTGCTTGCTTCACTTTTAAAAGGAGAACTCTTGGGCAATGAAGCTTTCCCCTCTCTTGACCATCCGCCGTGGGTCTCTCCCTCCTTCCCCTCTGAGGAGCATGTTTGAATGTGTGTGCACGTGTCTTGGTGTGGAGGCCCAGCCATAGCGTGCCAGGAGGCTGTGGGGAATCCCGTGTTACTGGTGTGCCAGAGCCCTGTGTCAACCACACCCGCTCGGAAAGGCCCAGTCTCGTGTCTGTGCACGGAGCCTCCTGCTTTCGCTCACGTTTCTCACCCTGCCTCTGCGAACACATGTCGCTCGGCTGGGCTCTGCGCTCATCGCTTCTGCCAGCTGGCAGCCTGCCCCTTCCTCGGTGCAGGGCGGGGCGAGCCGGCACGTGGGGCTGCGGTGTGAGGCAGGCAGGCAGGCAGGCAGGGCCTCTCCAGGGGTGCTTGTGTGGCTCTCCCGGCGGGAAGGTTCCCAGGAGGGGCCGGCAGCAGGGGTTTGCAAAGGGGGGGGGCGGAATAGCCAGTGGGGCTCTAAAGGGAGGTGGGAGGTGCACTCCTGCAGGGCAGCCATTTGGGGGTCTCCTACAGGGAGGAGATTAGAAGGGATGACTGACAGATGTCGGGGAGGGAGAAGGGGGGGGGGAAACCAGGGTACCTGGTTTCTCCAGCAAGCAGGAGCACCTGAGCTCCTCTTGTCTCTATTACTACAGTAGCAGGGAAAAAGGCAGCATTGGTTTGTTTACAGAGGAAGAGGAGGAGGTGGAGGTTTGCTAGCAGGAAAAGGCTTGAATGCTGATAGGGAAAATGTTGGCTGGAAGAGGAAATGGAGGTGAAGTACAAAAGGGACTTTTGGATCCAGCATAGGTCTTACAGCAGCCGACTGAGTTGTTGTAGGTTGTTGTTGGTGAGCATTTAAAACTGTACTGTTATAATTTAATGAAGGTTATATAGCTGCATTTTGGGCTCTGTTTCTAGGTCTTAAATCTTGAGGGAGGAAATTTGGAGTTAGGAAATTGTGTGTGTTTGTTTGTTTGTGTGTGTGTGTGTGTGTGTGTGTGCATGTTCCAGGTTGGGACTTGGGGGAGAATTAAAGGTTGATAAGATATATGGAATCCCTGTTTTCTGGCAAGGGATCAACCATTGCACAGGGGCAGTTTCAACATTGCACAACTCCAAGCTATCTCTGGTTCTGCTAGCCACAACATGACCTACTCCTACCCTGCCACATTCCCTCAGGCAGAGTAACTTCATATTTATTTATTATTATTTATTAAATTGATTTCTACGCCGCCCTTCTCCTAAGACTTTGCGAAGTGGCAGCATCAGAGACAATGAGGTTTATCCGAGGTGCGATTATTGCTAATTAAAAAATTTTTGCCCCACTGCCACAAATTATGCAGTCGAATTTCCATGATGCAGTCGTGTTTCTCTATCTCAATAGCTTTTAAGAGGTGTAGACTTCAACTCCCAGAATGCCCCAGCCAGCCATGGGATTCTGGGAGTTGCAGTCCACGTCTCTTAAAATTATTGAATTGGAAAACCACTCTTTTAAATCAACCATCCCACAATTTGGGGTTGCCAGAACAGGTTTATCCCTGTTTTTTAGACCCAGTCAGACATGGAGTGCTCCAGATAATCCACCTCTCCTTAAATGGGGATGCTGAGGTGTTATTTAACCTGCATCAATACTCCAGCCCCTCAGCATCCCTTTAATCTTTGTAGTCTGTGCAGTTGGCTCAGGAGCTCTTAAATGTATTGGGTTGCTCTCCACAATATAGAATAGAATAGAATAGAATAGAATTCTTTATTGGCCAAGTGTGTGATTGGACACACAAGGAATTTGTCTTGGTGCCTATGCTCTCAGTGTACATAAAAGAAAAGATACATTTGTCAAGAATCATGAGGTACAGCACTTAATGATCATCATAGGGGTCAAATAAGCAATCAGGAAACAATATTAATAAAAAATTATTAAGGATACAAGGAACAAGTTACAGTCACACAGTCGTAAGTGGGAGGAGTTGGGTGATACAAATGATGAGAAAAAACTAGTAGTAATAGTTGTGCGGACTTAGTAAATAGTTTGACAGAGCTGAGGGAATTATTTGTTTAGCAGAGTGATGGCTAAACTATCGCTCTGCTAAATTATTTGTTTAGCAGAGTGATGGTTTGGGATACCCATTAATCCTTTCTTGAAGAGTTGAAGCAAAAGGGGTGGTTGGATATATGTTCATCAGGAAGGATGATAGCAGGATCAGCAGGTAACTTGTGTTGGTGCTTTGTGCAAAATTCACCCGCCTTCTTCCTTACCTGCCTCAGGTCCTATCACACCAGTATCCCGAAGCACACCCAGTCCGGTAGACCCTGAGGCGGTGGAGGTCCTCATGAACTTTAACCCTGACCCTGCTGATTTGGCATTGTCCAGCATTCCTGGCCATGAGACCTTTGACCCTCGCAAGCATCGGTTCTCAGAAGAGGAACTTAAGCCCCAGCCGATCATGAAAAAAGCTCGGAAAATACAGGTTCCCGACGATCAGAAGGTGAGCTGGGACCAAGGATAGGCCGCTGCTTTGGGGGTCACGGGCCTTTTGCTTTCATTTTCCCACCCTCCTTCACGTGGTTGAGAGAGTGGATGTTTCTTTAAGGAAGGGAGTATGGTATTCAGATAAAGGAAGAACAAAGTTACTCACAAACTAGTACAAAGTTACTCACAAACCAAGCGATAAAAACAAGACCATAAACAGTTTTATGTGTTCATTGCACGCATAATAAACTCTTGGGCTGTGTAGTTGGTTGAAAATGATTTAGGAGGAGGAGTTTAGATCTAGTGCAAGCCCAACACTTTGTAGTCCTCTTATGACAGCTTCATTTGAAGTTATGATGGCCTTAGGAACAAAATGACGTATGACTGGTCCTTGAACGTATGACTGATCTTCTCGGACAGGATCCGCTACCATCTGCTAGCGGGCCACAACAGTTGTGACCGTCACAGCACTTTTCTGGTCACATGATCACAATTTGGTTCTCGGCAATCCGCTTGCATTTATGACTGCGCCAGGGTCTTGCAGTCACATGATCACGATTTGCAATTTTCCGACAAGGAAATTCAGTTTGGGAAGCTGGACTTGCTTTACAAACTATGTGATTAATTCAGTGACCATGTGATTCACTTTAGAAAATCACTTTAGAAAATTTAGAAAATAGAATAAGAAATAAGCTAGGCTGGGCTGGGCTGGGCTGAGCTGGGCTGGGCCGGGCCTGAACAGAACAGAACAGAACAGAACAACAGAGTTGGAAGGCAGCTTGGAGGTTTTCTAGGCCAATCCCCTGCTCAGGCAGGAAACCCTGTCCCAATGATGGCAAATCTATGGGACGCAAAGCCATATTTGAGCGCACGTGAGGCATTCAATCCAATTCAATTCAATTTATTAGATTTGTATGCCACCCTTCTCCGTAGACTCGGGGCGGCTCACAACAATAATAACACAAAATAAAACAAATCTAATAATTAAAAGTCATTTAAAAAAACCCTTATTAAAAAGAAAACATACACACAAGCATACCATGCATTAACTGTATAGGCCCGGGGGAGATGTCTCATTTCCCCCATGCCTGGCAGCAGAGGTGGGTTTTAAAAAGTTTACGAAAGACAAGGAGGGTGGGGGCAATTCTAATATCCGGGGGGAGCTGGTTCCAAAGGGTTGGGGCTGCCACAGAGAAGGCTCTTCCCCTGGGTCCCGCCAGACGACATTGTTTAGTTGACGGGAGCCGGAGAAGGCCAATTCTGTGGGACCTAACCGGTCACTGGGATTTGTGCGGCAGAAGGTGGTCTCGGAGATATTCTGGCCCAATGCCATGAAGGGCTTTATAGGTCATGACTAACACTTTGAATTGTGACCGGAAACTGATCGGCAACCAATGCAGACTGCGGAGTGTTGGTGTAACATGGGCATGCTTAGGGAAGCCCATGATTGCTCTCGCAGCTGCATTCTGCACGATCTGAAGTTTCCGAACACTCTTCAAAGGTAGCCCCATGTAGAGAGCGTTACAGTAATCGAACCTCGAGATGATGAGGGCATGAGTGACTGTGAGCAGTGCCTCCCGGTCCAAACAGGGCCGCAACTGGTGCACCAGGCGAACCTGGGCAAACTCCCCCCTCGCCACAGCCGAAATATGGTTCTCTAATGTGAGCTGTGGATCAAGGAGGACGCCCAAGTTGCGGACCCTCTCTGAGGGGGTCAATATTTCTCCTCCCCCCCCCCCAGAGTGATGGACGGACAGATGGAATTGTCCCTGGGAGGCAAAACCCACAGCCACTCCGTCTTATCAGGGTTGAGTTTGAGTCTGTTGACACCCATCCAGACCCCAACAGCTTCCAGGCACAGGCACATCACTTTCACTGCTTCGTTGACTGGACATGGGGTGGAGATGTACAGCTGGGTATCAGCGTACTGATGATACCTCACCCCATGCCCTTGTTAGGCATTGCCCTATGTCAGCTCCAGCATGCAGGTGTGTGCTGGCCAGCTGATTTTCAGCCTTTCAGAGGGCAGAGCGGGAGGCTGATTTTGCCCTCCCCAGGCTTCAGGAAAGCCTCCGGGGCCTGTGGATGGCCAAAAACAGACCCAACGGGCCTACCGGAAGTTCGGAAACAAACTTCCTATAGCCTGGGTAGGGCAAAAAACAGCCCAACGGACCTATTGGAGGGAAAGCTTCCAGAACCCATGGATGATTAAAATCCAGAGGCTTTAGTGAGGCCTGTGCACATGTGTGGGGATGATGCAGCATGGAGGGGGGTGTTATTTGCGCATGCGCAGAAGTGGGCAGGCATTGTATTATGATTGTGGTCATGTGCCCTTTTGGCACCCAAGGAAAAAAATGTTTGCCATCATTGGCTTTTGCCATTTCAGACAAATGTTGTCCAATCTAGAGATTTGAAGGAAAGAAGCATTCTGTCAGGCTTCCAAGTGATGAAACCCATTCAAAAAAGAAATAGGCAAAGTCCATCTTCCCAAACAAATTTATTTTATTTAGGTAGGCATCAAATTGGCAAAGTGCGGTGTAATTCTGGTTTGTGTCAGGTAATATTGTATATCCATCCCTCAAAACAGCCCTCAGAAGTCACATTCTTCAATAAACAATCCACATTTTGCTGGTGTTTTCAAACTCGGGCTTCCGTTCTCACCAGGAGCAGTCTCTGTTCCCATGGGAGAGAAGACTCTCTAGCCAAAACAACCCTCTATCTATTCACTCCTTTCTCCAATCTTAAGAATGTGGCGAGGTCGAAAAACCCCTTACAGAGTAAAGAGAAAACAAAGGAATAAATATTAAGAGAGCTAAATAAAATGCGTACAGAGATCGGACTCAATACTTCCTGCCCAGACTTGTGTAATATTTGTTTACAGAGTAGGAAAAGTGCTATTGGATCCAATACAAGTGTATTCAGATCTTTTCCAGGGCTGGAAGATAGGTTTGGGTTAGGAAGATAGTGACAAGGAGTCCAGATAAAAGAAGCAAGGGCCTGCCCACAGTTAGAGCAGGTCTGAAACACGTGTTCTGCTTTGGAGCCAAATACTGCAGGCTACAGGTAGTCCTCAACTTATGACCGATGGCTTGGTTATTCTTCAAAGTCACAATGGACCCTTCAAAACATGCTTAGAATCCAGTTTCAAAATTCCAGCAGCCACCCCCAAAAATCACACATCACACTTGAAGGCTGACCACAATTTATTGTTTTTGCCAGCAAACACAACTTATTGGAAACAATGAGTTCACTTAACGACTGCAGCATTCACTTAGTGACTGGCATTTGCTTAATGACTTACAATGGTAGCTCTGGGCTCAATTATAGTTGTAGGTTGAGGAGTATCTGTAATTCCTCGCTTTATCTCAGTCCTGTTCCTTCATTTCAGCTTTTCAAATAAGAGAAGATAGAGTCAAAATAGCTGAGTAGGTCTGGGTTTTTAAAAATTTTTTTACCTGTTATCATTTTACCGTTTTTGCTCAGCTGTTTAATTTCCTATACAGGTAGTCCTCAACTTACAGCAGTTCACTTACTGACCATTCAACTTTACAGCAGTGCTGGAAAAAGTGACTTATGACCATTTTTGACATATATGACCATGCACCATTTCCACGGCCACGCGATTCATATTCGGATGCTTGATTCATTTTTATGACTGTTGCAGTGTCCCAGGATCATTTCATCTCCTTTTGCGACCTTCTGACAAGCAAAGTCAACCAGGAAACCAGATTCACTTAACAACTGCGTTATTAATTTAACGACTGCAGTGATTCACTTAATGAATGTGGCAAGAAAAGTCGTAAAATGGGGCAAAACTCACATAACAAATTTCTCACTTAATGACGTAAATTTTAGGCTCAATTATGATTGTAAGTTGAGGACTACCTGTGTTTTCTTTTTTTTTTATTCTGTATTTATCTGAAAAGATTCTTATTTATTTTTATTTATTATTTCTACCATTCTTCATCTACTCAGCTCCTTCTTTTGGTTCTATTTCCTAGCATTTTCCCCCTAGTATTCTGGGCTACCTGCCTATAATGTTTCCTTTTTGCTTTTCAAATGGTGGCCAAACTTTTCTTCTGCTCTTTGAAAGAGAAGGTTGCCAGGAGGATAAAGTAGGAAGCTTTTCAGAGTTTCCAGCAGATCTTGGAGTAACTAAACTCCCCATCGGTGCCACTTCACACTTCTTGGCAAAATCTGCCACTCATTTGCATGGATGGATGACTTTTTTTGTCTGGCACCACTGAAAAGTCATTGAATGGAGATTCTTCCTCAGCTGAAACCCTCCTGTCTGTCTGTCTCTGTTTTCTTTTTCAAAAGTTTTTATTTTATTTTTGTCCACCTTCACAAATACAGATTCAACATATATATATATACCTTCTGTTCTGTCTGGGTTCCCCCAGACCTCAACACCAACTGGAAAAAACAGCCAGACACTCTGGTAAAAGCCAAAAGTATTTTATAACTGGAAAAAATAAGCACAGAGGAAAACCTGTTCTTCCCAACAGACAGGATATAATACGGTACAGCAGGGTCCTGATGTCCAGTCAATACAGCAAGCTTCTTGCTGGCACACACCCCCAAGGTTTCAATAGTCAAAGGCACAAACCAGGATTCCAAGACGCCAAAGTTCACAGTCAGGTCCCACGACTCTCAAAGATAAAACTCCACAAGCCAGGAAGGGTGGGTCTGCCTTTTAGCCTTTCCCAAGAGCACCACACCCAAACCCAGCTGTTGCCACTTTAATGCTGAAAGTATTTAGCCAATTGATTCCGTCTCTGATTAGCTCTTCGTTGTCGCAGATCAATTATGGCTTGTGCACTTTCCTCTAAGGAATCCAGACTGCTTGCTGGGGAGAGCTCCCCCTGGTGGGACTCTGGCTGTCCTCCCTCTTCTCCAGCCTGGGATTCCTCCTCCTCGTCTGTCTGCACCTCCTGTTCCTCAGCCTCTCCCTCTGAGCTGGAAACCGACAGAAGGTCAGCCGTTCCCGGAGGGGCCTCAGACGGAACCACAACACCTTCCAGTATTACATACATCATACAAAGTTCATAATTGTACATTTTTGTCCTTTATTCATACACCCCTATTTAATTTTTTTTAAAAAATTGTTAAACAGCAGATGCCCCTTTAATTACCCTTTCTTGCATCCCCCTTCCTCCTTCCTTCTTTCCTCCTTCTACCTCATTTTCATTCACTCCTCCTAAACCTCTCTCCTCTTTCTTCTTTGTCTCTCTCTCTCCACCTCTCACTCCTTCTTTCCTTTCCTTTCTACTTCCTCTTCACCCCACTAGTTCCTTTCCTAGGTGTCCCAACCTGTTACTTTTATTAGCAGACTATTTCTGTAAAATCCACTTTAAAAACAGTACCAATCACTAAAATTTGTTGCTTATAACTCCAAATAAAGCTTTTTGTTTTAGGAATACAATAAAACACCAAATTCCTCTTCGTCCCCTAAAAAAAACCCTAATTTTGTCATCCAGATTTTCTATCTAATTAACCTCCACTTTTAGCTCCCACTTTAATATTTGTAATATTTGTTTACTTTCCCATAACTTTTGGTAGCTGAAACCCTCCTGATATCTTGGACTCTAGCTCTCTATTTTTTTAGCCAGGGTAGTCAAATACATTGCATTCTGTCAGGTTAGAAAGTCATGATGCATGAACTAAAGCAGCCTTTTTCAAACTTGGAAGCCTTTTCAAACTTGAAAGCTTTTTCAAACTTGGAACTTTCCCAGAATTCCTCAGCCAGTTTCAAAAACACTAGTCTAAACCCAGAGCTCCCTTTCTTTTGTCAAAATAGGGATCATCTTTAGGTGGTCAGATTAAAGGTATATTTTAAATAGTGTTTTAATTATTTTCAGTTAATACTGTAATTCTTTTGTATTTAACAATGTTCTTATCATAAATACTCTGCAATACTTTGACTTGGATATTAGAGGTTTTGCTTATGCAAATTGGTTGTGCTAGTTCAGTGGTTCTCAACCTGGGGGCCGGGACCCCTTTGGTGGGGGTGGTCAAACGACTGTTTCATAGGGGACGGCCAAAGACCATGGGAAAAGACAGAGTTCCCATGGTGTTAGGAACTAAAGCTTCTATTTTGATCCTTGGAATATGTTTTTACAATCTGACCAATCATGCGTTTACACTGGGGTTCCCTCTGACCTTCCTGCCAATCAGCTTAAAGCTCTGTTAGGAGAATTGGCGCTAGACTTATGGTTGGGGATCACCACAATGTGAGGAACTGTATTAAGGGGTCGTGGCATTAGAAACGTTGGGAACCACTGTGTAGTTGTATTGTACTTGATTAAAATGACATCAATCCTATGTTCCTGTAAGATATTACATCCAAATAACTAAAACCCCACATGATGGCTGTATAAACACAATTTGACAAGGTTGTAGCTAGTGCCCACAATACACTGACTCACAAAGACACACACTAGCAAAAGCAGAAAGCCAAATAGCTTCCCACAAGGATTTGTTCAGTAACTGGCATCATACAGCACACTAAAACTAAATTGTATTTTATTTTTCTACTGAAATTTGGGTTATGTATGCAAATTTGATCCTGAAGCTGATGGCCATATTCAGATTTTTCTCTCAATTCATTTATTTATATCCCATCTTTATTATTTTTATAAATAACTCAAGCGACAAACATAATATTCCTCCCTCATCCTATTTACCTTACAATAATAACCCTGCGAGGTGGGCTGGGCATTCAGAGACAGAGGGAGGGAGAGAAAGAGAGAGAGAATGAGCAAGAGTCCTAAATCTAGCTTTCATGCCTAACACAGGATTAGAACTCGTAGCCTCCTGTTGATAGGCCAAAAGTCACCCAGCCAGCTTTCATAGCTAACGCGCGACTAGAACTCATAGTCACTTGGTCACCAGGCCAAACTAACTATCTTTTATTCAAAAGGAGTGAATATTTGTATAAAAAGTGGGAGGGAGCAGTGCGGTGTCCTACAGGTAGAACTCTTGCCTCACAATCAGGAGTTCGATCCTAGGTGGAGGCAGATATTTCTTTCTCTGGGCACAATGAGAACATACATCCGCTGAACAAAAAAACTCCGCATTGGCGACAGGAAGGGCATCCGGCCATTAAACACTGTTCTGGCTCCATTCAATGGCCCAGACTCCACAACACAAGGGATTATGGAGTTGTTTAAGACAGTGTTTCCCAACCTTGGCAACTTGAAGATATCTGGACTTCAACTCCCAGAATTCCCCAGCCAGCATTTGCTGGCTGGGGAATTCTGGGAGTTGAAGTCCAAATATCTTCAAGTTGCCAAGGTTGGGAAACACTGGTTTAAGAGATTATGATGATTTGTATCAAAAATGGGAAGTCCAGAGTGGGGGTGCTCACTATAGCTATCAGTCTCTTTTTTTTAAGGTGCCAGCCATCAACAAGGTCAGCAAGAGAGCCTGTCTCAGATAATCCAAACACGGCACATCTTTATTTGAAAAGATCATTTAAAAATCCATTTGAAATCTTTTGCCAACTGCCAACCCCTAGGCCAGTCATGGCCTTTTTTTGGTTCGCATGCCAAATGTGTGTATGTGTGTGTGCGCGCGTACGTATCCACACATATTTCCTCCCCCCATGCGTGTGCACCCTCCCTGCGCTGCTCCATGCGCAGGCGCTCAATTCCCCCGTCCCCGCACAAGTGCACAGGCCTCACTGAAGCCTGATACGGTTAAAAAACCGGGCAAACCGGAAGTTTGGAAAAACGGACTTCCAGTTTGCTCGTTGTACTGTTTATCGCACTCCAGAGCCTTCAATGAAGCTTCCTGAAGCCCCGGAGTGCGAAAAACAGCACAATGGGTAAACCAGAAGTCCATTTTTCTGAACTTCCGGTTTGCCTGTTAGGCAGTTTTTTACACACTGGGGCTTTAGGGAAGCTTCCCTGAGGCCTCTGGAGGGAGAAATGGCCCTTCCCAAGGCTGAAAATCAGCTGGGTAGCACCCATGTGCATGCTGGAGCGGACATAGGAAAATGCCTTGCGTACCCTCCGATATGGCTCTATGTGCCACTTGTGGCATGGGTGCTATAGATTCCCCATCACAGCCCTAGGCCCATGTATCTGGCAAAAGGGTTTGGCACCCCGGGTTGCTTTTCCTAGTGTTGTTTGGCTCATAAAAGTAAAACAAGTCCATTTGCATCCTGTGCATGAGCCATTTAAGTGATGCAGATCCTTGTGGGAAGCTGTTTCCAAATGTAAAATAATGCACTTGGGGAAAAGGAATCCTCAATCTGAGTATTGTATTGGCAGTTCTGTGTTAGCAAAAACCTCAGAAGAGAAGGATTTAGGGGTAGTGATTTCTGACAGTCTCAAAATGGGTGAGCAGTGTGGTCGGGTGGTAGGAAAAGCAAGTAGGATGCTTGTCTGCATAGCTAGAGGTATAACAAGCAGGAAGAGGGAGATTGTGATCCCCTTAAATAGAGTGCAGGTGAGACCACATTTGGAATGCCGTCATCAGTTCTGGAGACCTCACCTACAAAAAGATATTGACAAAATTGAACAGGTCCACAAGAATGGTGGACGGTCTTAAGCATAAAACGTATCAGGAAAGACTTAATGAACTCAATCTGTATAGTCTGTAGGACAAAAGGAAAAGGGGGAAACATGATCGAAACATTTAAATATGTCAAAGGGTTAAATAAGGTTCAGGAGGGAAGTGTTTTTAATAGGAAAGTGAACGCAAGAACAAGGGGACACAATCTGAAGTTAGTTGGGGGAAAGATCAGAAGCAACATGAGAAAATATTATTTTACTGAAAGAGTAGTAGATCCTTGGAACAAACTTCCAGCAGACGTGGTTGGTAAATCCACAGTAACTGAATTTAAACATGCCTGGGATAAACGTATATCCATCCTAAGATAAAAATACAGGAAATAGTATAAGGGCAGACTAGATGGACCATGAGGTCTTTTTCTGCCGTCAGTCTTCTATGTTTCTAAGCTGTCAAAATTACCTAGTATGCAAAACTGTGTAATACTTATGATTTGCCACTTTTTTTCCTACTTTCTCCCTGCCCCCCCTCCCCTTTTTCATGTTGCTGCAGGATGAAAAATATTGGAACAGGCGGTACAAGAACAATGAGGCAGCGAAACGCTCCAGAGATGCCCGCCGCCTGAAAGAGAACCAAATCACCGTCCGGGCAGCGTTTTTGGAGAAGGAGAACGCGGTCCTTCGGCAAGAGGTGGCCAATATCCGCCAGGAACTAACCCGCTACCGCAGCATCCTCTCTAAATATGAATCTCAGCACGGCACCTTGTAAAAACCGACAGCCGGGCGCTGTGCTCTTCTCCAAGATCCCGCCACCGAGGTGGTAGGGCCACCCTGGTTTTTCAACCCAGACCCCCTGTCTTCCCGAACCGGGCAAACAAATAATCCAACGACAGATGTTTGGAACGAGGGAAAGGTCTGCGGTGAGCACTTCTTTCCACCTGCAGGAACTAACCATGGTTCTGGGTACACAAAGGAGAATTCCTGGGTAGGCATGGCACGCCCCTCGCCCAGAACAGGACAGCAGCCAAGATGTTGAACTGGGCATCGCAGATACCTGGGAGACACACGGGCTCTGCAGCACGTTGGAAGATGTATTGCACACACTAACACATACATGTGCACGCACGTCCTCTCTACACCTGTATCTTTAGGGTTTGGCTTGTAGGGGAACTCTCGATCCAAAGGGCAAATTCAACCAGGGACCGTAACGTCTGCAAACCACTGTTCTGTGTGGCATTTGGACGAGACTTGGATATGGATGGCCCAGGACTTCTGTAGGCAGATCTCGGTGCCTAGGCTTGGCCACACAAATAGGTTTTGTTTCAAGCAGATGATTGCACACGAGTTTTAACCTTTTCTCATTTCATCCATCGACTGTGGGGTTATGATTAAGGGACCGGCAAGCCATCCGCAAAAGTGGATGTGATATCCAGGTTTTCTGGGCTCATCCCTACCACTATGACTTTACATGCCCCTCTCTAGGAAGCCTCGAAGTCTCGGACACCCTGAATGGAAAATCCTTCTGTTTGAGATCAAGACTCTTCATGTTTATAGAATGCCAAATTAAATCAAACGGGTTGCTCACTCATTTTATTTCCACTCTTGGCCGAAGGGGACTTTACACCTGATGGCAAAGCTAGGAGTCCTTAGTTTAATTGTTACAGTTATATTATTCTCTCTGTTTTTAGTTTTTAAAAGGCAAGTGACTGCATCTGTTTCCTCTTAGCACTGCCCAGAGTAGTGTCACGTGTACAGAAATGATAAAACTCGAGACCTCATTTGTGTCCCTTCTAAATATGAAGTCTATATAAACACACACACAATATATATATATATATACTAATATATATATATTGGTATATACCAATATATATATAAATATAAAGTTTCATTTCATCTCTTCTTTTGTAAAACAGACAAAACGTGTGGTTGCTACCTGTGTGTACATATAGATCTGTGTATATGTATATACATGCAGCCACATGCACTCCAGGCAAGACTTATGAGATTAAACTATGTTCTTCTATTAAGGGAAGAATGGTTCTTTCGTACAGAAAGGGACTGCTGGACAAACATGTTTAAAATCTCCTTTGGAGAGATTCCTAATCTTTTTAATTTTCCATGTAACAGTGTTGTTGAGAACTTTCGGAGAGGGCTCGATGGCAGTTCCCTCCCCCCACAACCCTCCCAAAATATGTTTACAATTATATGCTACAATCAATGAGGAATAAAGGAAGATGGGATTTTTACAAAATTCAATCACTAAATAAATTTTCTGTCTCTGTTCACATGCCTGTCTGTAGATGTAACGCAGACATACACAAGACAATTCCTCTGTGCTGTATCAGCTGCTATTTTTTGCAGGCTGGGCTATTTTTGGCTTTGGATCAAACAACCACTTTCATTTTTGTTTTTTTAATTTTACAATTCCCTTTCCATAAAGGTTGGGGGAGACTGTTTATATGCATGGGAGAGAATGTGAACAAGGAAAGCAACATTTCTGTAATAAGAGCATCTTGTGACACCCGAAAGACTTAACATATAATGTTGCCACGTAGCGACACTCCTTGACCTGACCACAATTGAACCCAAGGTTTCCGTTCCTAAGCAAGACTGTTGCTAAATGAGTTTTGCCCATTTTACAACTCTTCTTGCTCTAGTTGTTAACCGAATCACTGCAGTTGTTGGTGTTAAATCCGGTGACATGCCAGATGCCAAAGGTCTGAATTTTGATCGCATAACTATAGAGAATGCTGTAAAAGCCACGTGAAACTGCAACTTCGAATGGTCACTAAGTGAATTAAGTAATAATTAACTAAGTGTTAATTATTACGTGTCATTAAGTCATTGTTGACTCTTAGTGACCACTGGGATTTTCTCCATGATGGTCTCTCCTTACCTGAGTCTTCAGTTCTCATTCCTACTCCAACTGGAGCGGTCTTTCTTGTTGCTGGTCACCATCTTCTTTCTTTCCTGGCATGGGAATTTTCTCCAGGGAATGACATCTTCGCATAACGTGTCTGATGTAGGGTAATTTGGTCATTTGTGCCTCAAATGAAAACGCCGGATTGATTTATTTTATGATCCATCAGTTTGTATTGTTTGGCTCTTCATGGTGCTGTCAAGAACCTTCTCCAACACCAAAGTTCAAAAGGGTGAATAGTTCTTACTATTTTTGCTTCAACAAACTCTAACTTCGGATTCCATTTATAGCATTTATAGGGGTTGAAATGAGCGGCCTTTGATGCTTTGGATGTTTTTTGGCAGACGTTCCCTTACTCAAAGGAAACAGCGACATCTTCAGTGCTGATAATGTTAGCTAGTTGACGAAACATCTGCAAGAAAACAACCAAAGTAGCAAAGACCCCTCAATACCCCCATTTGCATGATTCTGATCTTTGTAGATAAATTGCTATGTAGTAGTACTTCATTAAATGCATGGAATAAAGACAAATGCAGGGTGTTAAGAAACAGAAGTTCCACTTCTAAAAGTTGTAGCCGCCTGAATACTGAATGCTTCCCATTATCCTAAAATATATAGCAACGCTGGCTAAAACTTACAAGAGATCCAGCATTATCTATAGGGCCAACAGTTCCTGAACTAAGTTATAGGTTGGTGGAAACCTGACTTTAATATCTTCTTTCCAGTTGGTTGAGACTCGGCAGAAGTGTCCCGATCTCTTGAAAAAATCCAACCTCTCACAGTTTGTGGCATTTGTTAGGCAGGTTGGAGGTCATGAACATAAATGTAGTTGTATAGCAGAAGCATAGGCAAAGCCTGCCGTGGTTGATCAGATGAAATCTTGAATAGAAGGTTATTGCAAGTCCACAATATAATAATATACAGTATAATAATATACATTTGGAGAACAGAACATAATAACAAAGTTGGAAGGGACCTTGGAGGTCCTCCAGTTCAACCCCTTATTTAGGTCAGGAGAGCTTATACAGTGATATTTTGTCTTACGAACTTAATTGGTTCCGGGATGAGGTTTGTAAGGTGAAAAGTTTGTAAGATGAAACAATGTTTCCCATAGGAATCAATGGAAAAGCGATTAATGCGTGCAAGCCCCAAACTCACCCCTTTTGCCAGCCGAAGCGCCTGTTTTTGCGCTGCTGGGATTCCCCTGAGGCTCCCCTCCATGGGAAACCCCACCTCCGGACTTCCGTGTTTTTGTGATGCTGCAGGGGAATCCCAGCAGCGCAAAAACGGGTGCTTCGCTGGCAACGGAAGTCCGGAGGTGGGGCATCCCAGTGGTGGCGGCTTGGGTTTGTAAAGTGAAAATAGTTTGGAAAAAGAGGCAAAAAAATCTTAAACCCCAGGTTTGTATCTCGAAAAGTTTGTATGACGAGGCGTTTGTAAGACGAGGCATCACTGTATTGGTGATAGCAGTCCTTTTTCTTCTTGCGTGCCAAAAATGGCAGTGCGCGCATGCAATACCGCGCATGTAAATTGGCACACATCCCCACACACACACACCACATGGTGCATTCCCATGCATGTGACCCACTCACACACACCTTTGAGCTGTTTTTCACCTTTAAGCTTCCTTGAAACCTCTGGAGTGTGAAAAATGGCCCAAAGGGCAAACCGGATGTTTGGAAAAACATGCTTCCTGTTTGCTCATTGGGTCATTTTTCGCACTCCAGAGGCTTCAAGGAAGCTCCTGAAGCCTGAGGAGGGTGAGAACGATCTTTCCCAAGGTCAAAACTCAGCTGGCCAGGACAATGGAGCTGACATAGGGCAATGCTCATGTGCCCACACCTGTGGCACACATGCCATAGGTTCGCCATTGTGGGCTTATATCATCCTGGTCAAATGGCCATCCAATCTCTTCTTGGAAATCTCCACTGATGGAACATCAACAACTGGGGGGAAATCGTTGCACTGATTAATTGTTCTAATTTCTCCTTAGTTCTAGGTTTCTTCTGTCTTTGATTAGTGCCAATTTAACCCCCTGAAAAATCTTACCCCCAGGATTTTACATAACAAACGTGAGAAGTTATGCCAGGTATATATATATATTTCTTTTCCTACCCCTTCTCCTCCTCTTCCTTCTCCAGATCTCTTGGGATGGGAGCGTCTTCTCCCTCCTAGACAGATCTG